>NW_010576371.1:21113-21472 GCF_000687285.1 Phaethon lepturus | reverse complement strand
GAGGGTGCGCAGAGCATGGGAAATAGCGATCATCCTGCTCTGCGTTTTCATCCCCCCGCCTCTCCCAGTCATGCGTGTCTCTGGGCCTGCCCTATAGGCAGATGTATGGCGGATGCCCACATGCCAGATGTCCTGGGAGATCAAAGTTGCTGTTCGCTGCATCCTCCGTTCACGCGTGCGCACGCACACCCCTGCGCCTCCCAAAAGACTTATAACTTATGCTCTCTATCGTCTCTCCAAGATATTTTCCTTTTGTTTGCTTTCCAAACCTCCTTTCGTCTTTGGCACGCCCTGCAGCCCGGGCCGCGCTGGCGGGGAAAAGCACCCTTTGCTCCCACTAGCCGCGTTCGGCCCCGGGG
>NW_010576371.1:292-20991 GCF_000687285.1 Phaethon lepturus | reverse complement strand
GCCCTGCGCGGCTGAGAGGAGCTGAGGGGTGTTACAGCTCCACATGGCGACCAGGGAACCCCCCGGAGATGTCCGCCTTTGCGCCCTGCAAATGTCTGCAGCCCTCTTATCCCCTCGTAGTCCTTTGGGAGTTTCCCAGCCTTACGCTCCGGGGAAGTCCTGAGACCCTCAGAGGTGCACTGGGGACTGAGCGCGATGCAATGCCTCCAGCATGGGGGCTGCTATGCCCGCCGGCACAGAAAGCCTTTTCGGTATATCAGAAGTCTCCAAAGCAGGAGAAGAAAACACTATTGGGGTGCAGGAGGAAAATACTGTTTGTACTGTTAGTACAGCAGTGGATGTATATAACTTATAAGTAAATGTATATATTGGAGGGTGTATGGCCCCCAATATATTTATTTACTTTTATCAATAGACGTGCACAATCAAAAAAGTTTGGAGCCCGCTGGGCTAAATCACCAGCCAAAGGTTAAAACCAAAGCAAAGGGGGATGCCCAAATGCCAGCACCTCACTCAGCAGCATGGAGACTGCTGCACTGAAATAAAACAGCCGAGCCCCAGTCAGCTCCAAGGGTTTGCCTCTCTCCTCTTTCCTTCCGCCATTACCAAATGAGGGGTCAGGAGGCTTACGGGGACCTCGGGCACAGAGCCAAAGCGAGCACAAACCTCCCTGCGAGGTGCTGTGCTGGCCCTGGCGGGGGATTCCCATTTGGGGTTGCATGGCAGGGAGAACCACGCACTTTCCCCATCTTCCCACTGGGTCAGGTGTCCCCTCTGCCTCAGCCAACAGGTAATTCGTAAGTTAAGCAGCCTCTTGCCCAGCTCCTCTTGCAGAAAAGTCATGGGCTTTATTGTTTCTGCCTGTATTTCAGAAAAATGCTATGTGCTCAGTGCCTGGTGCAGCAGAGCCGCCTTCCAGCCAGCCATCGGGTTGGAAAAGCACCGCGTGCTGGTTAGGTATGGCTAACCTACAGCTATAGCTGCTGGAGGGGACACAGAACCATCAGTGCCCCCACATGTCTCTCCCGCCCATTTTAGATGAAAGCAAAGCAGAGCCCTGGCTGCCACCAGGCACAGCCATGCCCCTCCTGCCTCCCCGATGCCTCGGGGCAATGGCAGTGGGGGGGTTGGCCAGCCTGTCTCTGCGGGCAGCGTGATGGGCTCTGGCCTGATGCTCTGGTCCAGGGAATGGACACCAGCCCGCTGCCAGCCCACCATGGCAGCAAGGCGAGAGCGGGGGGGTTGGCCAGCCTGTCTCTGCGGGCAGCGTGATGGGCTCTGGCCTGATGCTCTGGTCCAGGGAATGGACACCAGCCCGCTGCCAGCCCACCATGGCAGCAAGGCGAGAGCCATCTCCAGCCCAGCTACCCTGCCGGCGCATGCAGCCGGCGCTTCCAGTCGCTGTGCGTAGCTGGTGCTTAATGAAAAAGGGAAACACGAGATGAAGAAGGCATGATTAGTACAGAGCAATAAACCCGATCAGATGCAGGGAGATATGGTAGCAATATATTAAATAAGGAACAGAAAAAAAGCCAGATGGTTGCTCCAATTTACTTTACAACTCCAGATGACTTTGCAAGAGGTCACTTAGTGGAACTGAAAGACAAATGGTTCAGGCGGGATGAAAGCAAACACTTCATGCCTGCTGACATAACACATACGAGGCTGAGGAATGTCCTGCTGCAGGATGGCATTGACATAGCTGGAATAATAACATTTTTAATTGTTTTTAATAGGTTAGCACCTTCAGGCTGCATTGCAGCAGTAGTTGCTGTTATACTGGAATGAAAATTTCAGAATGCAAAGATTTTAGAGCATGCTCTTAGTCAAGAATGATTTCCCCTGGCCACAGCATGGCAGAGCTTCCTCCGTGCAGTTCATTGCCAGAGGCAGGACGTGGACATCCTTGGTGTTAACAGTTCTCATGTGCCCATTCCTGAGGTCTGTCAATGCTGTGGGTTCGGGGGAACCTTTCTGCTCCATTTCTTCTCCTAAGGACCATTCCTGTGCAGGGACTCCTCCCACCCTAAGCAGCATTCGCAGAGTAGCCGAGGGGCCACTGCAGATGTTGAGGGATCCTTGGCAAGGCTGATCCTTGCCATCAACCCAACCTTCTCATTGCTTTGTCCTCCCACCGCGTCATCCCGCCGGCAGTCTGGGAGGGCTGCGAGTGCTGCTGCTGCGCCCACTGAGCAAAGGCTGCACAGCGAACGCTCTGGTTTTACACGCACGAATGCTGTGCACGGCTTTGGGCGAGCGGGTATGAGGTTGCCTACATGCATTTTTTAATTGCGTCTGTGCCTTTGCGCCATGAGTGCGCTGTAGTGAGTAGACGTAAATATGCCTGTCCAGCTGCGGGGATGGCTGCGTATACTTTTACGTGTTGCGCAGATGGTGTGTAGGTATCATCTGGGGTGTCTCATCTTGGGCACCATGTGCAGGGGGTTCATGGGGCTGCTGGCTATAACATACAAGGTGTGTGGCAGTTTGCCTGCCTGGTCAGCATTTAGACCTAAGAGGGTAACTGTCAGAGGGTAAATGATCAAACAGTTGCTTTAATAACCCAAGTTTAGCCTAGCATCAAAAAATTACATGATCTCAGTGGGCATATCATCTATTACAAAGCCTTTTTAACCAGTACGTAAAAGTAAGTAATCTGTGGAGCTCATTGCAGGATATCAGAGAAGCCACTTGATTTTGTTTGTTTGTTTGAACAAAGAAATAACCTCTGTGTTTAAAAGCAGTGTGAAATAGTACTCCAGTTCTAAGTGCTAAAAAAGCTTCCTGGAGGTATCTTGAGCCCCACGACTTAAAGCTGATCACCAGCCGAAAGTCAGGCGGGAATTTCTTTGTCTGATACAGAATATTTGAATTTTCTACAGAATTTTTGGCTTCTCATGCCTTGAGACCAGAAACGCTGCTGCTGCTGGGTGGCCTTGGGCTGGTGCATGCCGCTGAGTGTATCTGGGGAGCAGAGAACCAGGGAGGAGACCTGTGAGTGCAGGGGCGGGTGCTGCCAGCGTGGCCGGGAAAGCAGTGCCTTTGCAGTCGTTGTGCCAGTGTGTGCACGTGTGTGTCCATGTCCCTGTGGTGTGGTCGTGCCTGGGCTGTCTCAACAGAAAGTCAAGATGCCAGTCATTGGGAGAGGAGCCTAGACTCACCGAGTGGGAATTGTTTGTCCCCTGAAGATACTGGAAATTCAGCTTCAGGATCCTGAAGGGTGAGGTGAGACCTGCTTTGGACTGGGGAGGCACAAAGAGACATCCAGGCTGTCACTTGGTGCTGTGTCATGAACGCCTGTGGTGCGGCGAAGCACTGTCCTCAATAAGCCCTTTGTGCCTCAGTGAAGGCTCTGTAGTCCTACCCCACAGAGCCCACAGGTGCTGGCAGGGATGCCTGGGGAGCCACCCAGGCAGCAGGTGAAGGGAGCCTCCCAGTTCCTGCTGTCCCAGCTCTGGCTAGTGATGCTACCGTCTTCCTTCAAAGTGTTTGGACCTGAGAGCAGAAGTGTGGAATGAATGGCTGTGCTTAAATCAATCATCATGTGCATGGGGGAAAAATACTCATAATTTCATTTTTAGACAGATTTAATAATTTTCTTGTGCTCCCACTCAGGAGTTGCTTTGGGACTAACTTCTAGCATTTTGCTGCTGATAGCAAGGCTCCCCTCTCCTTATGGAACCCTCTGAGGGGAAAGCAAAAGACTTTCTCCAGAAGACGTTCCAAGAAAGTTTTGTCTGTGTTGGGTCCTCACTACAGGAGGACTGCTGTGAACACCTGGGTAAAAGCAACCTTTGCTGGGAGATAGGTGTTACAATTGTACTGCAGGCAATGGTCTCAAGGAACCCAGGTAGAGGCTGTGCATGTGTGGATGAAATAAGAGTTCTGCAAATGGTAACTGCCCCTCCAAATACCAGGAATACTTCAACGTGTCCCTCTCCCTTATTTGTGTCCAGCTCACCAGCTAGGGGAAGCGAAGACAGTTATTCCCTCCTCCTCATGTCCACTTCCAGCTAGATATCAAGATGCTGCCTCTGTATTCGATACCCTGCAGCCACGGAGAACATCGTGGAGCTGTAGCTACTCGGGGGGGCAGCTCTATACCAGCAGCTACCTGCTAAGAGGAGAAGGCCAGCAGCTGGGGAGAGAAATGGCCCTGCTAATTGCACAGGGCTGAAGAGCCCATATGGACAGCCAGCACCCAGGAGAGAGGAAGGAGGAGAAAGGATGAACACCCTACATGCCCCGCAGTTGGTCTGGGAGTCTTTTAGATCTTGGAGGTTCCTGCCATAAAGTCAAAGCTGCTCAGAAACCAATGATCTCCCAATCCCTCTGTTAAGACTTCTAACGAATGGCTTCGTGCGAAAAATAAGGATGTTTCTGCCACTGGCAGATGGTAGGTTGAGATCCAAGATCCTGCGCAGCCCCAGGGGTTGCAGTTGGTGCTAGCTTGGGTACATGCAGTCACTTGGTGTTTAGGTAGGCGATGTGTGGGCCAGGAACTGTCTGGAAAAAGGAGCTGACCTCATGCAAACACTCGTGGACACAGGATGGGAAAGGGCCTTCAGACATGGTGGGAGGGACCCCGCTTCGTAGTTTCACTATGCAATCTCTCACAACACATAATGTGGTAGCCTTGATTTTTGCAGCTTTTCATTTCCATCATGTAACACGGGCTGGGAAATGACATTATTTGGCACATTGTCAGTATGATTCTTAACCCGAGAGTGCTCCTGTACAGATGTTTTTCCTGCTTTCTCTAAAGCAAAGCCAAAGAACCAGTATGGGATGCTCTGAAAGAGATGCTTAGGAAGACAGATTTGGGGTTTCCCAGCCAGCTCTACCTTGGCTGAGCGCAGCAGGAACTTCCCAGCCCTAGAAGGGCCTTCTTGTCACGGCCTGTTCCCTGCAAACATGTTTGAGATGCAGGATGGGGGCCCTCACGTGCCTCTCCGAGCTGCCTGTATCAAAGGGCAGACATAGCCAAACCACGCTGCAAGTCTGCCTGGGCTCTCGCTCAGGGCTAAACACCTTTTGCCAAGTTGCTTTACTGCAGTCTTAAGTCTTTGCTCCCCAGAGTAGCAGCTCAGAGTTCACTGAACCAAAGAAAATTTTTTGCTTTGAATTTTCCTCTGGGGTAGTTTGCTTTTATTTCCAAATTTTTCTGTTTGTTGTTTACTGCAATTTCTTTGGAATTAAATAAATGGGTAATTTTCTCTCAATGTCCCAAGGTATTTTAGACACAGGCTGTGAGTCTATGGAGATGGCTCCGACCTCACTGTCCTGCGTACGCTACTGAGATGTGTAAGGTATTATCTAACACTCTCCTATTTTCCAACAGGGATGCGAATGCTTCTGTTACTTATTTCCCACTGCTTGCTAACATCAGCAGGTCAGGACAGGGGCACACAACAGAAAAGGTACCCTCCTTCTGCCAGCTTGCCTCCGGCCATGCACTGGGATCTGCGACCCGTCTGGACAGCAAGCACTCAAAGGCCTGTAGCTGGGCTTTCACGGCAGGATTCACCCAAAAGCCAGATTCTCACTGCTAGCTTTTAAACAAGGCTCGTTATGGAAAACATGGTCATGCTTTCCTCCAAGACCAGCTCTCAGCAGGGAGCTGGGCACTTAAACAGCCTCCCTGCAGCACACTCACCCTGTCACTACCAGTTTTCTGATGGGTAGCACTCACCCTGTGACAGTCAGCTCAGAGCATCCTTTCAGAAATTACAGCTCTATCAACTGTTACTGGCTTAATAAAGACATCAAGGCCTCTGTTCTTGGTGCTTTCTGGTTGTTTTCTTCTAGTCTTTCTCTCACCTTGATACTTGCACGCACCTCCAGGGATCATTCATACAGCATGTGTGTCTCTGATTAACGTTAATACCTCTCGGTGTGAAAACTAAGTACTAAAAAAGGGGTTGTGACTCAGATGTGCAGTAACATTTTAAGTCCTCTGCTGATTACTTAGTGTCAAACCAGCTCTTAAATTTTCCATTGCCAACTGTGCACAAGAAGCGCAACATTATCTATTTCCCTAACTCCTTTTCCAGCCATAGACAGAGCCAGCTCTGCACTCCCCATTAATCTGCGGTGCTTGCTTCTTCCATCACAACTTAATTCTTTTATCTGAAGCCTGATTTAACATCTCCTTTGTTCCCTGTATTTGTCCATTTTCTTAATGTGCTGATCTGGCTTCGGGCTCATTTACTATACCCAGCTGGAATATTTTGCATGCTTATACAAAGAGGAATAAAGATCAATACCCTCACTGAATTGCCCTAGGTCATCAGGTAAATCAGTAAGAAAAAAAAATTGTGCATCTTACTTAATTTGCTGAAATCGACAGTGCTGCAACGACGCTCCAGTAGGAGCTCTGAAATCCACCTGAAATTCTGCTTTTGTCTCACATACTATTTGTAAAAACCTGTGTACAAACGCTGAAAAGAAGCTTGGATGAAGACACAACAGGATTGCTAACTATACTAGGTAAACCTGGATAGGATAGTCCTGTTTTTCTTTCCACTTCTAAGGTAATAAAATCTGCTAACAGCCCCCTATTACCTGAAATGAAGGACAAGGATGTTCCAGGTAATGCAGACACCATTTTTTCTAATTAAATTCTCTCATGTGGTTGTCCCAAGATTAAGATTAATCAGTGCCTCTTTGTAACACACTTGCAAGAAACTGCTGGTGCAGGAGGAAGTTCCTGTGGCAGCTGACACGGTTCAAGCTAAGAGTGCCTGCAATTCCACTAATAAACTGAGTAAGCACAAGTTACCTTCAGTTACCTTGAAATGGGGTACAAAGCCACTAGTCTCAGACTTTGGATGCAATATACATACAGCTCAGACCATTTCCTAAGGACCTGCTTTGAACCATTGCTGCCCACGTGACTGACTAACACTAAAAACATTCTTGAGGCCAGTTGTTATTTCTTCCTCTTTTCTGCATAGGAAGATACAAGAGGAAATAAAAAACTAGCGGAGGAAAGCAAATAGTAAATAGCTATCCAATATCTTCCACTATGAACTCTGCAGTCAGACACTTAACTAGCTATTATTTTGCTTTTCAAAAACGTGAAACATCTGGATTTGTAGAAACTCTTGCTACCTTCATGAAAGCAGCAGACCATCAGACCCCATACAAAGAAACCCTTTTTGTCACAGATGAGCATGTTTATGTTATCGGTATCAGAGAAAATTGATAACTTCTAATACAAATATTTTTAGTGAATAAAACCTACCGGAGGATAATGTTGTAATACAGTCTATTAGTGTGGAATGATGTACAATAGAGCTATCTGTTTCTTCTGTGTCCCAACCTTTATTTTATCCTGCCTGTGACTTTATCTACATGCATTACACCATTGCCTGTATCATTTTTCCAAGGGAAGCAGTAGCACTAGGACAACATAAAAGCTACACTTTTGTATAATGATGCCCAAATCTAGGCCATTCATTGCATTAGAGACAATCTTACGATCTGTTTGAAGTCTCTTCATTGAGTATTGGAGCAAATATTCATAGTGCACGTCACCTTCCAAGGACTAGTAATCTCCTTTTGTCTCACCCCTCCATATTTTATTTCCATACGCTGTACTATTTCAACATTTAAGAGTTTCTGTTTCTAGCCCTAGCTGTAGAGAAAATAAGGACTCGAATAAGCTCAACTGCATTTCCAAAACACTGACAGATAGCCTAATGAGGAGTTGGACAAAACCATCAAAAAGGACCAAAACAGATCTGTTCAAAAAAAGTACTATTTGCACCAAGAAACACAGTTAAGCATGCATGTGTGAAGGCTTTTCCTTCACTATAGGTGCGTCACAAAACCAGAGCCTGGTGCTTAGTCGGGAAGCTTGATCACTGACAGTGGCAAAGATGAAAGCTGTAACCATTATCCAAAATCTAGAAAGAGTAGGACTTTAGTCCAGATACACTAATTGCCCAGTTGTAGAACCATATATTGAAAAGCAAAGCACTGAAAGAATAAATACCATAACCATCTATGCGGAAAACAAGAACTGGTACCTAAATGCAACAGCAAAGAGCAGTAACACAAAAAAAAAAAGCCCCCAAACTTGCTAAAGAATCTTATTTTGCAAGAGGAAATAAAAAGATTAAACAAGTTTGGGTTCAGGATTTTCTTCGCAGTTAATCTCCATTTTAGAGAAATGAGGCAGTGAAACGCTCTTCTAGCATTTAAAGCCTTTACTTTACACGAGGGCATACACCTCAGCTTGAGAAGAAAGTGCCTCAGGTTAAAAACATTGCATAAAGCAGTGTTGCTGCAGGTTGGCAAGTATTCTTCATGGCACAAAGTAAACTTCCTACCAAAATTCACGAATCACTGCAAAACTTGAAGATTATTTCAAAACATATTCAAGCAGTAATTCATTTGAGCAGTTTCTTATTTCCATGAAACAAGTTTCAGAATTGAGCGCTAGGTGAAGAGTCAGGTATTCTGTCAGAGGCTTGTAGTGTGGAAAGTCACCTCAAGAATTTTTCTGTCCTACACCATAGAAGCTGGAGACAATACTAGTCATCACTGCAGAAGCAAAGGAGAAGTAATCATTAGTGAAATTTAACAGATTCAGTAATGAATATAGTTACACTACTGTTATCTAATTTAACAATTTCTAACAATAGAGAGAATAGTTGTAACAGAGTCAGCTGTTGTTCTTCCAGTCCTGAAACACAATTACTGAAGGAGTATGGTTTGGATCTTCCGCACAGAAGCAACAAACTTGTAACTGGAAATGGATTGTATTTGTTATATCTAAATAGTGCAGTTGTGTTACTCTAATTCTCCCTTGTGAAAATAGACTGAGGGACCAAACAGCAAAACTACTGACCCATTTTTCAGGAAGAATGAAGCTCATCCTAGAGCCCTATTCAGAAGGCATGCCTACAATCCAACATTACTCAAGCAAATAGCTCCATGCACTCAAATTTTAGCTTCACAGAACAGTTATTACACACAGCTCTCAAGTAGTAAGTCCTTATACACACAAGACAACTTTTCAAAGGTTGCTGCCAATCCCCCAGAGAGAAGCTACAAAGAACTCCATACACACACGCATTTTTATTTTAATAAATAAAGTTTTACAGGCTCAGGCTTTTTTTTTTTGTTTTAATCACATATACAGAACAGAATGATGCCTGACCAAGTAAGATGAATTAAACTACTAACCCTGGGAAGGGATGCATGCCCTCTATAACACTGAAGACCTTAACTGAAAAGGAATTTCCCATCGGCAGCATAGTAATTTACTTCACAGATTAGACAACTTGAAAGAGATGTGGCCAAAGCAAAGAGAGTGACCCTAAATGGACCACTTGTCCTTACAGAGCCACAATAGTGCAAGGAAAGCCAAGAGCCCAAAAGCCTCCATTTTCTAGTGTCACTGCTTGGATGAATATGTATGTCTTCACATCCTTCAAGCAATACTTTCTAACCACAAGTAAAGAGGCTAAGCACAGCAGGTATGCAAAATTATTCCATTGAAGAACAGATATTGGATGACAAGGTAATGTTATATTTCAAGATTTTAAATTAGCAGATGCTTTTGCATCCTCTTCAGTATGGCAGTGGAACAGATCCCACCTTCTTTCATAGAGGTTTAGTCCAAAAACTTCCTGTTGGCATTAGCACCAAAGAGAGCCACTCTGATTTCTGGCATCATCTGTTGAGAAAGAGTACATCAGTTACATGCAATGGGCAATACAATTGCTCTACATTCCTCATTGCAGGCACTGTGTGCTAGCTAAGCTAAGCTTCAAAATTAAGAGGTCAGTTCATTTGAGTTTTCTGAAGCCTTTACCTGATCATATATTGCCAGCTACTCTATAGACTTAAAGGATTGCCTATGCTGCAGCATAAGAAGGAGATGCCAGAGCTAGTTTCTTCCACTAGGGTATAACAGGTCTCAAGACAAAGTACTCAAGCTAGCTTCAGTAATTCAAGTTAGTCTCAGCATTTCAACATCTGACTACACTGTAGTCATAACAAGTCTTTCAGTATCCTAATTTCTAGAGTTATATGCTCATGCTTAATTCAAAAGGCATCATTATGGGAAAAGCCATGTTTGTTGTAGAGAAGCAGAACAGTAGGTCATTTGCTTCTTTCCATTCAAAAGTAACTTCTTACTTGTCATCCACGTTGAAACCTGATCCCACACACTATTGTGACAATTAACACATTGGAAACACTAGAATTTAATTGCAAGACAAAACGAATTATACCTTCTTCACCTTGGCTGTTAGAGAAACTCACCTGCTGAGCTACAAGGTCCAGCCGACTTTCCAGGGTATTGGAAACCTTAATTTTGCCATCACTGTTATAGATTTCAACACCTCCAGCACTAGAAAGGGGAAAAAAAAAAATCTATGAAATCCATGGTACATCTCAAAGTCAGAATGTGGCAGAGAGATTATCCCACGTCAGTGCTTATAGGCAAGTCAGATACATAGGTAAGATTTTTATTTTTTAAAAAGCAAACTTTTTTTGATCACGTCTTAATAGGAATCAGCACAAAGTGATCCATTGAAGCAGAGTGCAAAGCATCTTTGGGGTTATCAGAGACCACAGCTACATACAAGGGTCTTCATTAGCATGATCTAAATGCAAGCAGAGATAAGGAATTTTTCACTTCAAAACAGCTTCAGACTCCGTATTTTGTTATTAATAGACAGTTTCCAGCTTTTCGGAAGTGAAGAAAAATGCTAGAAGTGTCGTTTGCTAGCCCACACATAACAATCGCTGACAATCAGAATATACAGCTTTGTGCCATGTTCTTTATCATACTATATGGAAATAGAGCCTTGCAGACATAGCAGACACAAACCCCATCAAGTGATTATTCTGCAGCACCTTATGATTCAGTTTGCTTCATCTTGAGATAGAAAGCACGGCTACATCCATATTCTCTCTCTTTAAAAGATCAACAGTTAGTTAAGTTTCCACCTACAGTTATTCTCTGCTTCGGCACTGTGAATCAGGCTGAAGGTTACACAAAACTTTCATTGACATTTTTGATTGAGACAGTGCTTGTCTAGAGGAAACCACAGAGTCTGTGCTTGATTAACACAAAGAAGTGCCAAATTCCACTAGAACAGCAGCAGACACACTGTGGGGATATTCCCTACATAATTTTCCGAGACTGTTCTAGCAGAAGCGGTGGCTTGAAAAGTTGCATTAAGTTAGTTCTCTGTATAAAAGACTCCCATTCTCCTTACATTTCCTCTGGCAGGAAGTTGTCTTGATCAATGTGAACATCCACATCCCTTTTTGTGGCATTTTTGTAGATGGGAATGCTCTTCTGTACAGCAGTCTAGGATACAAAATAAAGCTCCAATTAGCATTGACCAATGCTAGCGCGCCACTTGGGTTTGGTCACTCAATCATTTATAATAACAAAATTAAGGGATTGAGGGCTTTTTTTTTTTTTTTTTTAAATTAAGCAAATGTATTTCTGTATGGCTTTTGAGCCAAATCCAATTATTATTTTTAATATTGTAGCAATGTCTGAAGTTTCCTAGGTAATATCCAAGCAAGCAAATGATCCCCAACTTAAAAAGCATGCTTGTTCTCTTGCATTGTATTGGCAGCAGAAGTGCAGCAAGCAAAGCTTGTTTTCATGTCATACAGATGGGATCTGACCAGCAAATATTCACAGTCAGGTCCCAGTCTTTGTGAGCAGGATACTGTCAAACTATTCTAGGTGCCTTACCTTAACCATAGGGAGATCCTGTTTCCTGCACCGAACAACTATTCTGGGTTCAAGCAGCTGGTAGAATCCCTGCACAAGATAACCATTACAGTATCAGAAAGTCAACATTTTAATTGTCTTAAAATTATTTAAGCCCAAGAAAGGAATGGAGCTGATCAGTTTGAAAACTAAAACCTGACAATATTAGCCTCGATTCTTTAGTACTTTGCTCACAAGTTCATCTCATGCAGATATTCTGAGAGGACATCACGAATATCTGGGAAAGAGCCTGCAACTATGGATTAAGTGTTTCTTTGTTAGCTTCAAGTTTGGAACTCAAGAGCAATCAAGCCTATGTATCATAGGATTGAGTTGCCCAGACAATGTATACGTATGTAAGGATCACTGCTGTCTAAGTAGACTGAGCATGCAGCCAAGCTGACATTCTCCTGTGCAGCTCTTGGAGAAGACAGGCAGTGGTTTCAGATGCCTGTTCTAGTAACTCCTGCCTTGCAGTTCCTACAGTAATACATGAGAATAGAATAGAACAGAACAGGCTTAGTTCCAGTTGGAAGGGACCTACAACAATCATCTAGTCCAACTGTGAGTACTGATGAGTACAGATCCGTCACTGGATCAAACATAATGAGCCAAGACAGATGTGGCCAGCTTGCAGGAGTGAGACATGTTTGTTTGTTGTACAGCAATACCAGACCTAGGTGTGACAAAGAAACAGCACTGAATCGGAAGCACAAACTGGTAGGAAACACTGTTAAGAAAACTGTCATCAAACTGTGGACAGGAGTGCTTGTGGCCAGCTTCTGTGAGAGTTTATAGCAAAAGGACCCATTCACAGCAGAAGGTGGCACTAGTGGTCACACAATTGAACCTGGCCAATGCTTATTGCATTTTTGGCAGTTAATTTCTGGGGCTTGGGGGTAGTGTTCTAGCTAAGCAAAGCTTTGACTTCTACTTGTACGTCTGTCACAGATGCATGCCACACTACAGTAAACTTGTCAAAGCCAGGACTTAAGTCTCAAATGCCGAAAAGATTTTAAAAGAGGGTAACTATCAACTTACAGGTTTGGAGAAACAGCTTTTGCCAAAGGTGCATTTGATCCAACTATTTACTACAGAAGCTTCAAGCATGCATGTTACAATGTATGTGCATGCATCTGCAATTATTCTTATAATGGAACTGCTGCTTGGTATACCAGGTTTTACACCTCAAAATAAGCTGCTGACTTATCTGTTCAGAATCCAAGTTTGAAAGACATAGCAGAAGTGATGTTTAAAACTCAAAAGATCACCCAGCCACATTTGATCTAGACTCCAATACAACTGTAACCTCCAGTGGGTTACATTTGAAGACAGACACCTAGGAGGATGGGGCTGTGATCATCTATTTGTTACAATTCAAATATTTACCTGTAGAACTAGTCCATCCAGCAGCGTCTGGTACCTGGCAGTATCCTTCACCACCTTGGCAAGTCTCTGCTTGGCCTCATTCAGCAAATCCTACATTCAGAAGAAATCAGATCTGCACAGCCCATCTGTTTGGCATTTGGTTTCATGCCTACCAACTTTCTGTACTCCTATCATAGCTATCACACCCTGCCAACACGTAAACGTACACTCCAGCTGGTGTTCATCCAAGCTAGACCTTCATCTCTGTACATGGCACAATATCCTTTCCAAACCGTTCCATTCTCCCTGCCCTGATCTGAACCCATTATAACCTGACAAGAATTCCTTTTTCATGAAAAAGGGAGACCTCAGTAGTAAAAGGATAGTATTTATAATATTAATTCAGGCAAACAAACTAAAATATTTTGTAAATCATTGCCTAATGTAAGCTAGTAAAGCCGTCTGAATAACTATTTTTTCAGCTTTGTGGCTGAGCAAAGAAATCTAATTTATCTTTTTATCAAACAATATTCACGTTAGGTATAATTTAATTGTAAGTAAATGCAAGTCAAAATTTAAAAGCAAGAGCTTATTTTTAATTTGAAGTAGTTGGTTTTATTATCTTTATCCAGCAAATCAGTATCAGATGAGATTGAACTTTTAAGAAATTTGAGTCAATTCAAACACAGATCCTAGAACTGAACCGTCATAATTACTTCAGATAAAAAAACTGTATGATTTGGTATAAACCTGTCTTTACTGTCCTGCCTCATAGCATTTAAAAGAACAGTGCACGTTAACACAATCAGTACTAGGATATAACACTATCACAATTCAGTATCATGGTCAAATCTAGTTATATTGTCCACCCTACAGTAACATAGCATTTCTGGAACTGCTCATCTCTCTTGTTTAGGAAAGAGGCCAAAGATCTGATAAAGGAAGAAAGAGCTAGCAGCATGTGACTTGAGCTCTTTTAAAATGAGGAAGAGTGTTATGCATTACTCAGAAGCATGAGGTTGAGTCAGATGATAAATGAGGAAGAGATTATCCAGCAGAGACTATCACAATAGAGTTAGCTCTTCAGCCACCCACCTTCCTCCTCTCTGTGAACACAATCTCAAGTTTGAAACTAGGTTTAAAGAATCAATAAACTGGTGATTTTCTTCTGCTAACTCCCCTTTTTCATAGTAGCATCAACATGAACAACATTACCCAATTTTTTATTTTTGACTTCTACAGGTCTTGCAGCTTTTCCAATAGCTCAACAGCACCATCTAGCAGAGTATTGTTTCTGAGACGGGGTAAGAGACAATAGAAAACCTGCAAGCTGTACAGTGAGCAGAATCAGAATACACTCCGCGTGGTGTAAGCTAAACATAGTAAGCCTGAACTAAGTCTAAATGTAGCCTGCTCTGATAAATGATCACTCGCCCTATATGTCAACACACAGACTGGTCACCTACTAGAACAAGAAACAAACCTTTTCATATATTAGGGGCCACTAAAGGAGACAGAAAAACCCAGTTAGTGCCATTTTAAGGCTACTTGCTTAAGCCATGCCAGTTCTAATGCATAAATGTCACTTCAGGCAAGCAGAACTTCAAAGTTCTACCATCCGTGCAAGAAAGGGTGCCTGCTCTTTAAAGAAGTAAGCTACTGTCGAAATTATACATAAAACTGCTGCCTGCAATGCTCCTGGTAGAGAACTGTACGTCCCTAAAAAAGCAGGTAATAGAAACGATGAAAATAAGCAAAAGCAGACTACTGAAGCCAGACTAAATCCTTAATGACTTTTCAGAGTAGCTGGGAAAGCTGGTTTTTTGTATGTTGAAGCAAGTGCCACTCAATCACAAATCATATTTTTCCTTTAGAGAATGGTTAAGAACATTTCCTAACAGATGGTAGGAATAGAACCTCTGTGTCCTTACTACAGAGATACTCACTGCAATAAGGTCATCCCTTGCCTTGAGGACCTTCAGCCTTGCCTGATTCATGAGGTTGGACATCTGACTGCAAGTTGCATGATAAAGTTGAATCAATCCATCAGACTTTGACAGAAGAGCTGCAACATTTAACTGTATACTTTACATTTACAGATAACGATACTACAGCGTTTAATAACAAAGCTGTTTACCTGTTTGAATGTTTATGAACTTGCACAAATTATTACAATGCAGAACCCCGCCCATCAGTAAAGACCCACCAAAACTAAATCTGACATGAACATTTGTCCCAGAGTAATAGACCAGGGTAGAGTTCTAGACATTAACTACATCAAGGGATATGGAAGATTCTTTCACCACACTTACTAACAGTTATATTATTGTAGCTCACCTTTGATAATTTCTCCCCAGGAAAACTAGAAACTCATAATTAGAACTAAATATATTGCATACAATTTGCCTATTTGCCAGGGAAAAACAGTTTTGTATAAAATTAGCAATAAAATGGCAGAGCTCAGGCTCTGAAGGCAGCCATCTAACATAAGAAACTTACATTTTCTTTTGCTGTTCAATTTGTTTCTCCTTTTTTTCATAATACTCCATGATTTTCAGCCTCTGTGTCTGAACAAGGCGACCCTTCTCAATGTTGAATTCTTCTTCTGCCTATAGTAAAAATTAAATAACTGAAGTGGAAATTGATTCCATGGGCTGAAAAACACAGAATCAAAATGAAACAGCCATGCTTTCAGAGCACATTCATAAATAAGCTAGGATGATACAATTTATGGTTCCATATAAACAAAACATGTCAACTAGTACTCAAGTCAAAGGGAGTTCAGGATGTGTTCTACTGAACTAGAACTTTGCTAACTAAGATACAGCTTATTATATCAATTGACTGACATGTGCTTCCTTGCAGTATTTATTCCTCAGGTGCAAAACTACCAAATGTATGTATTATATACTGTTGAGCAAAACTCATTTTATCTGAACTTCGGGTCTGATTTGGTTTTGCAGAATCGGTCTCTTTTCTGACTACAAGAGATTCTACCTAAAACAAGCTACCCAGTCCTCAGTGTCCACAAACTTCATTACTTTAAGCAATTCTTACACAAGGAGAGTGACAGTATAGCTACTACTTTTTTATAAAGCCTAGCAAGACAGCATGTGAAAACACATGGCAAGTCTTCCTATTTATACCTGAGAATCTAATCTCAGCTTCTGACTTCTATATGCAGATGATCAGGAATACCTGTGTTAGTATTGATTAAATATCTGTGTAGATCTAAATGTTTAAGGGAGATTAAATATTATTAGTAGTACATATGCCAAGTCCAACACCAATAAGATATTTCAGTATTGGTATAATGCAGATTGTTAGGGTTGTAAGGCACCATTAATCCTTCCTTAGTAAACATCTATATTCTATCACCAGGTTACTATTAAACTCAGTCTGTTGCAGCTTAACCTAAGCGAAGGATTCTGCAAGTAATTCAACTCACACCTTACATGTAAATTTATATTTTAGTTCCCCAGGATACCTACTAAATCACATCTAGAATTAAGTCTGCAGGTGGCTACACGGGTTTAGGTACTGTTATGAACCTGCTTACAAACAAACTTTCACCAACACAATTTAACCACTTTAACTTTCATCTTTTATCATTTTGGTACATGTATGAATGGTTGTGCAAGATTACTAGTATTATTGCTACTTTTTACTTTTTTTTTTTTTTTTTTTTTTTTTTTTTTTTTTTTTCTTCTTTTTTTTTTTTTTTTTTTTTTTTTTTTTTTACTACTAATGTCTCTGCCTGACACGCTATGGAAGTCAAGCAAAAATTAAAAATAATCCTTCTGGTAAATAGCTTGTTATGACAAACCTTAGCAGAATTCATAATTATGCAGAGAACTCCTTTAATCCTCAGTGATGTCAAGTTATGTCTAGGAGATGGGGGAAGGTGTTCCACTTAATCCAGCCCATTCACATTGCCATTCGGCTCTCCTGACTGCTTAAAAAAAAATGAATGAACTTGCATATGAATAAATTTATATTTAAGAACCACTACGAAAACTTTCACCAAAAATAGCTCCGACTTGTTTTGATTTGTCAAAAGCTAACAAATATTAACTTAATTTGGTAGCATCATTTTTTGCTGTGCAGTAACTAAATGTGAAGTAAGCTGTAGTTTGCAGAAGTGTTCTAAGCCTGCTCTGACTGCAACTATCAAAACAGAATGTCAGATGTCGCTTTCCTTTTGCACTTACTGACGTTGAACCTCCATTTTTACCTTTGCATCTATTTCTTCAGCCTTTTCATTGGCTTCCTGCTCAATGAAAGCCATCATATGCTTGATCTGTAACAAGAGAGAGAAAAGAAAATATTTTCTGTCGGAAAGGACTTTGATGAGAGGAAGTATGTATATATTCCTCATTTGTGCAGTATGCCCCTCCATATCCATTTACTAATTCGTATAATGTTGTTTTTCATGGAAATTAAATTGAGCATACAGGTCAAAGAGTCAGTTCACCTTAACGCAGACTACAAGAACATTTTTTTTTTCCAAATAGTTCTATACAATGCTGTTTTACAGGCTGTCATTAGAAGAATGTACTTTAGGTATGCAACTATACCAAAAAAACCCAACCCCAACCCAACAGTAAATTTGTATAAATGTAAGGCTGGGTATTTTCATTCTTCACTAGTGAGAACAACTTTTTTTCCCCCCAGGATAAGTTAAAAAAAAAAAAAAAAAAAAGTCCTTACACAGTAAAATTAAAGTAGCCTGTTTGTTACGACATTTATATGAAACATAGAACACTAACATAGAGTCCCTGCTCCACATCAGGCATAGATGGCATTTGAATGAACACGGGACTTCCACACTAGATGACAGTGAAGCAAAGCAAAGGGCTACTGACCACTCCGGTCAGATCTGTACAACCAGAAGTTCATTCGCACACCTGAGAAATATTTCTTGAAAAAATGTAACAAATTCTGTAAAGACCTACAAGGTCATTAAAAAATGCCGCTATATGGTCCAAGTCAAAAGGACCTTATAAAAAGTAGTTGCATATTAGTTTGGAGGAGCTGGGGAAGGAAACAGAGATAGCAGCGCTAGCTGATCAAGATTACATCAAATATATCACATGCTGCTTTACAGCCTGGTATGCACTAACAGATTCTACTTCAAGAACCTTTTTCAAACCATCTCAAAACACTATAAAGCACAGGTCCAATAGCTTAAAGACAAGGAAAACAATTATACTGAGTTCTGCTTATTCTTCATGCCTTTCTGTGACCAGGCCTAAGTTTAGGTTCGCATTTCGGGCAGACTGTAAGGACTCATGACAAACCAAACTGCAACTTTGAACAGATATAGCCATTTCTAAGGGCAGACAGAGTGGACCATATACTTGAGCGGACCATAAAAACCTACTGACTTTTTGCTTGCATTTGCACTAGTGATGAGACACATTTTGCAGATAATCTGGTCTGAATAAACTTGCACGAAAGATTCTATTTATATAATCTCATGTTAAAATATTTTAAAGAGATAAGAAAGGTGCAAACGTGAAAAATGAGCCAACGTGCAGAACAGTACTATGCCCATATAGATGAAAAAACAGAAGTGAACAGACAAGTGGAAGATTTTAAGCATGTGCAGTGGAAGAAGTAAAAATAATATCTACATCCTCAACATCAAATCAGCAATTTTTCTTTTAATTCCAGTTTGCAATGGTTCCAAGTGCACGTCCACCTACAGTGGCAGTTTCCTACTCTGCTCACATGATTAGATGACTGGTTAAACGAAGCCTTAAGTCTACCTGCACTTCAGAAAGGGCAAGAGAGGCATATAAAATACAGAAATAATTTTGCTGAACAGCCTATTGTTGAAGGAGACCAAGAACTTTTGTATAGCAGCAGTAACCCTTACATTACTGAGTCACTTCTTCCAGTTTGGTTTGGTTTCTGAATTTTGGAAAAATACTTTAAACAGTTCTGCGTATTCATGAAATGTTCTCTGCACAGCAAAGAAGAGTAAGATGGAAGCAAGCTGATATGATAATGCCCATCCATTGCCCCTAGTTATTATGAACAGCGTTATTTCCTTCAAAATTTTTTGTACTGAAATCCCTCTTTGCTTTTCATAGAAATGCAAGAGAGATCCTATGTGAGACTTTCACGTCTATAAATAGGACTAGTTTCAATAACACTGACAAAAATATGTATTTTTAAATAAGAGATTAACTTTAATTTACCACAGTAGTATTTCCTGCAAAAAGGAAGAGAGGGTTTTTCCCATCTGTAGTAGTGCGTTTATCATTTCCATGGGAAGTTTTAGATGTTAGACTGGCTTTAGCTAGAAGTGACTAGCCAGATTAGACGGAACAATCTATTAAACACCTTTGACAGAATAAAGCAAGTCTATCAATGAGAAAAATTCTTAATTAGAGATTATTTTCAAAGTGAAAATTATTGAAAGCGCCATGGCAAGTAGTTCAGAGGACCTGTTGGCAAGTACATACCGCATTTATACACATGCAGAATTGTCATGCCATCAGCAGCATTCTCTTTTCCAGTTAACAGTATCACCCTAGGCTCAGGAGTGTAAAACGACAACAGGAAAGTTGCAGATGTGAAATGCTGTTAGCATTACATGTTTAGTATATCAACAGATCCTGAACTAACCTTCGAAGTTCAGGTCCATGGTGGCTCAGCCAGACCACCCCAATGTCGGTTTTATTTTTATTATCTTCATGGAAGAGGCAGGAAAAAACAAACAAGCTTTGCAGATAAAAGGCAAGAGAATGTAGTGTTAAAATTCCCCTTTTGCAGAAAGACAACCTACTGATTTTACTTTCAATGTGATGCTTCCTTGCCAAGAGACTATGTTTACTGAATGAGAAAGTGAGACACAAAGCACTTACAATGCAAAGGACAAAAGAAACTTGGCTGATCTGCCCATCACCTGTAGGGAACTCCACGGACCAGTACTGACTGGATCCATGCGCTCTTTAACACAGCACGCCATTTTCAACCCAGCTGAAAGCAGCTTTTTTTAGGCAAGGGCAGAGTTTACTGTCAATAAGGACAAAGTGTCCTGCCTCAGGAAGAAGTGTCCACAGTCAGACTTCAGGGTTGTTAAGTTTCCATTGCATAAGAAGCCCAGGTTGTACTACTCTGTTTAGGATATAAAAGTGAAAAAGGTATTTAAGAATGCTGAATAGCCTACCCAAACGCTAAGTTACAGCTAATTAGATGTAGTATAGCTATAAGAAAAAAAAAAAAAAAGAGATGGAAAGTGCTTAGAGAGCAACGTCTGAAAAAACAGTATGTATCTAGTGCAATGTATTTATCTGCCTTAAAGTGCAATTAAACACTGCAGAGAGCATAAAGGTTCCTCATGATCTCTTTCATTATAATCTGGCATAGCATGTCATCAAAATGCTTCAAGAAAGTTCCCCAATGAGTGGCAAATCAATCCTGCCAGGGAAAAATTCACTTTCTTCAGAGACTTCTCTTTCTCACTAGGATTCCCGGGGAAGATCTTTCCCCTTCACCAACCCTTGCTTTCACAGGAGAGTACCCGCCGAGCAGGAGACCCTATTCCACAACTAAGACGTGAATCAGC
>NW_010576371.1:0-222 GCF_000687285.1 Phaethon lepturus | reverse complement strand
CTGTCACTATCCCCCCCCCCCCCCACTGGCCTTTCACCAGCCGCATGGCCCTTCATCTCAGGCACACCTGAGACCCAGACCTATCACGGCCTCAGAGCAAGGAAGCTGCCTCCACCGCCCCGGCCCAGCCTTCGGTGCCTCCCTCCTCACGCTGGCGCCGTCCTTGTCAGCTCCCCGAGGGACCCGGCCCCGGGCCCGGCCGGGCCGAGCACAGCGTGGACG
>NW_010576370.1:0-22847 GCF_000687285.1 Phaethon lepturus | reverse complement strand
CAGGATTTTATTACGGGTTTCACTTAAACCGCACCCCTGAAGTGTCGGTGTGTTTAAAAAAAGGAAGGGGAATTAAAAAAAGCTGTTCGTGCTGTTCAGAACCGCGTTTCGGCGAATCTGGGGCGTGTTACAAGCTCTGCGTGTTGCTTGTACTTGGGGCCAGTTCAGTCTTTGGGGGTGCCATTGCTCGCTGTGTGTTGCCCTTGTCCTCTTCCTCTTTCATACAGTTTGCTGTGTTGTCCATTTCTTTGCTTGCTTTTCAAGTGTTGTTCCGGTGTGATGATTTTGTAACTTTTTTTCGATACTTAAGCCTCGAAAAATTATCTGAGGTGACCCTTCCAGAAGACAAATAGATCTGCCTAGACAGCGTTGGGGCAATCCTGGGAAGAACATTAGCTGGGGCAGAGCGATGTCAGGGGGAGATGCTGGACAACCTAAAGGTGCCTTAGTCTCCATATTTCCCTGAGGTTTGCAGGCCATCCCTCCATTCTTCTGTAGGTCTGATGTCAGTAACCTACCCACAGGTTTGCCCGACGCTCTGCGGGTGCCATTGCTTGGGTTATTTGTGTGGCAGTGCTCTGAAATGTGTTTGATCTGATCTGGGTTGGAAACCAGAAGGCATTCTGACGTGTGTTTTACCGGTCCTTCCACATGGCTTGTTCCAGCACAGCCGCATACAGTCGAATCCACGCAGTGGGGTGGAGGTCATCGTTGGAGCGAGCAGCTTAAGTTATTAACGTTGATAACGATAGACTTTTGTGTTACAGTTTCTTCAGTTTTTCTTTGTTTTGGTTGTGCTTCTCTGCTGTTTCTAGACTACTGGGGAGGAGCGTTCTTTCATTTCATTTTCATAACTGAATACCCACCAGAACACAATAAAGTTTTGAAATAACTTTGAACTGGCACCTGCCATTTTGCAGAAGAGCAAGTCATGTTATTAAAAGCGTTAACAGCTATTGTCCCTTGCTGTTGTGAATCAAAACTACCTAGACAGGCTAGTTATCTTACTAGCCAGGCAGGGCCTTTTATCTGTAGTTTGGGAATGGGAGCTTTCATTTTGTACGCCAAAACAGAACTCCTTTAGTGTAATTGGTTTATGCTTATCGGTATTACTGATTATAAAGATTAGATGCTTATATTTACTACTTAAACTCTGGAAGCTAATTGGAATTGGGCTAAGACGAAATCTTCACTGGGCAAGTGAATTTCAGAATATGTGTAAAGTACTTTTTAAAAATTGAAAATCATTTTTGTTTTGGGAAACAAGGAAACTGATACATACTACTACCATTTAAAGGCGTATCCTTAGTACTCTAAATGTCAGTGTTAATTCCTTTTTGATACGCAGTAAATGGACTCTAGTTCATCTTGCGTTATTTTTCTTTGTGCAATGGATACTTCATTCTTAATTTTATTTCCTGTAGTTCAGGTGGCAGCTTTGCTGTATATGTGCATGACTTCTTTCAGAAAAGTACATGGTGATCATAGCTGGCTTTGGTCCAGTTTGTGCTCTTAAAAATGGATATGTGTGGATGTTGGCAGTGGTGAAGCCGTCAGCTGTAGTAGGTGTTGTGTCCAGCTCTGGGGACGTTGGGAACCAGCCGGAGAGAATCACGAGAGCAGGAGCGAGCTTGGTCAAGGATCCAGAAGTCACAGTGGGCAAGGAGAGAGTTAGAGAATTGCAATTATAAAACTTCTCATTCTTCTCTACATTAGACAAGTCAAAATGTCTGAGAGTTCTCTGTGTCTCTAGAGTATAAGTAAAAAATGAGAGATTTAAATACTGTTTGGAAGACTTGCACTGGATATTGGAAAACTCTTATTAACGGGGAGGAGCGGGCTGCCTAGGCAGATCTCTGTCAGATCTTTTGATGATAAATTCTGTTGGGCAGCGATGTGGGGTTTGTAACCCTGCGTTGCTGTAACGTGCTCTTTCCTGACACAAACCTTCTGGGCCCGTTTCTTCTTGGCTAAGGTGCTGGCAGCGAGGAAGGCCCTTCCCTGGATGTGCGGAAAGACGGTGTGCGTTGGGAGCTTGTGTTGGGAAGGCTCAAGTGGTTGGGTAAAGGATGCCTGTAAAGACGGAAGGAACCCTGGGGAGGGGCTGTTAGTGACAACCAACTTAATGACAGAAAACAACATTGTTTGTTCCAAGCTTCCTCCTGCTCCCTATTTCTGTGTATGATGTATGGCCGTCATTTTGCGCGATTTCTCTGCATTGAGAGCTGCAGGAGGTCCCACGCTTCTTCCCAGGCCTTGGACCGCAGTACGGATGTTTGAGCCTTTCTTCCCTGTGAGTTGGAAATGGGTTTGTGCTGTGGTTTCTAAGGCCTGGGGGACCTGACAGGCTTTCATAGCGTTTGGGTAGACTAGTGCTGGTGGCATCAAGGTGTCCACTGTAAGTAGAAATTTCTAGTTCAAAAGTAAACTGGGCAATTCACCTTTTATTGTACTAATGCTCAGTAATATCTAGTACTATGTGTTGTTTAGGTAGTTCCTTTGACATTAAGGAACAAATTACTCTTATTAAAATGGCTTTTCATAAAATAGAGTTCTCTCTTGCATTTAAAATATCTTCCTGAGATAGTTTGGGATGGGGTGTTTTGCATATGTATTATGAAGGATGCAGAAACTAACCTTGGCCTTGCAGTTGTAAGTCCCTAAGGACTGTTCCCGGCGTGTTAATCGTGTCCAGTTCAGTGTATCGGCCTGTCGGAGCTTGAGCCGCTGGGAGGCTCTGAAAGCCGTGCCCTGCCCCTCTGAGACAGAAGGCTGGGAAACCGCTGTTTTGGGGGGTGGGGAGGAGGGCGTTTTGGTTTGGTTTCTAAAGAACAAGGGGAGCGTTGCCTTCAGGGGTGAGTTAGAGGAGAAGAGGGTATGGGCTGTCCATATAGACACTAAACTGTACAGACTACGAGGAGGTATGGCTT
The DNA here is from genome assembly GCF_000687285.1 of Phaethon lepturus. Lineage (NCBI taxonomy): Eukaryota > Metazoa > Chordata > Aves > Phaethontiformes > Phaethontidae > Phaethon > Phaethon lepturus. The sequence goes on along the minus strand of NW_010576370.1, from coordinate 19,917 downwards.
GGAAGTCTGGGTGGTTTGTCGAGTATCCGGGACCCACCTGCCCTAGTTGCAAGCGTACAATAATGAGTTTTCTTTCCGCGTTAATCGAGTGCGGTGCTGTCGTAAGGTGTTGGACTGGTGCCGGTGGAGCACGCCTGTTTTACCGCAGGCCGATAAGGACGGGCAGCAGCCTTGGGATCCCTTTATGCCCTTCTATTAATATGCCTCAGCCCGACAGCGAGGAGGGACGAGCCGCTTCTTGGCAGCTATTGCGAAATGGCAGTTGTTAGGGCTGAAGATGTCTGTTCGGAGACCACCTGCTTCGCCGCCAGCCAGGAGCTGAGTTTGGAGGATGTGTCTGGCTCTGACTTCTTGCGTCAGTGCTAACCTTATCAAGTATTTCTTTGGTGACTGACTTTTATTGAATCTGAGGCAGGTTCTTCTCTGTTTGCAGCTCTCTTGTGTTCTTGCCTTTAAAAAAGGAACACGGGTTATAACCTAAATCAAAGTATTGCTGGTTTTCCTTTCCCTGTTATTTAGCAATCTGAGCTGAAATGTTCTTTGTTTGGGGAGGGAAGGAAAGGGGTTTGTGCATGAGGGCTACAATGCAGAGCCACAATGTGGTTATTTGAGGTCAGTAACCGCATGAAAAACAGCTCTACAGCTCTGTCCTTGCGTCTGTGACAAAGGCTTTCCAGTGCAGCTGCAATGGCAAATCTTGCTGGTGAAGAGAAGTGATTTCCTCTGCTAGTGGTTACTCTCCATTCTTGAATATTTGAGTTAGACTGAAAGGCTTCGGACCATACGTGTTTTCTGCTTGAGGTTCTGTGGGTGTATTTCTAATTGACGTGGAAATGTTAGAAAAATCTTTGCTGTGTCAACGAGGCTTTGGTATTTCAGCGCTTGAACAAAATCCTCTTATGCCGAAGCTGTGTGTCTAGGAACAAGGTGTCGTTTCTCTCTTCTGGAATTCGTTGTTTAAAAACCTTTAATTGCTGCAGAATCACTTTCTGCCTTTGTCTGCTCTGGATACTAGTGGAAAACTTGCAGTTATGTTGTGACTCCAGTCCTCTGTGGTCCCCTCAACCCACTGCATGTCAATCAGGAAACTGTCTTACTGATCTTGCTGCTTTAAAGATCTATTTGTATTGCTGGATAGTGTGCATAAATGTATGAGAGGAGTCTTTTGTTTCCTTTTGAAGGTGTGGGGTTTTTTACCCCCTTATTTCAGAGGTTTAGAGGGAACCTCGGGCAAAGAAGTGACTTTACTGTATAAACAATTTGCAAGAACAGTGGTAATGCAGAATAGAATGGGGGATTCCTAATGGTACCTACCTTTCTGATAGCTTCCAGCTGTCAGTGCCTCCTGTGGAGGTAAAAATGGGATCTGCAGCAAAGGAATAAGTGTCTGAAAAATTTCACATGTCTAAGAATATGCTTCCCCAGGTATATTCTCATGTAAATGTTTTGTGGCTTTTTTCTTCTGAAGGAAAACATTTTTTAAAAAATACGGTAAGTCAATACAAGAGTACCACCTCTTCTGGATTCATTTTTCTGACTGAGGTTGCAGTGCTGGGTGCTGTAAGTCACCAGGTATTTATTTACAGCAGGCTGTGTTGTCTTGGTGAACTCTTGCTTACGAGTGACAAAGAAACCCTGCTAGAAAACCCTAAGCTTTGACTACTTCCTTACTGGGTTTTGTTTTCTGCTTTTGTTGGCTTGTGTGAAGAGTAAGTTCCTTCTCTGGTTATCTTTTTCATGAACTATCTTCCCATGGTTTAAGGGATCCTCAGGCTGGGAGTTGAGAGAACCTTAGCTAGAGGGTTATGCTGAAGGCAGGATGTGGTTTTGTTCTGGGTGCCCTAAAGAAGCTGTGAGTTTAAGTAGACTGTATGGGTTGAGAGGTGGATTAGTGAAATTCCAAGTTTTTGGATTGGTGACTTTTTTCTTTGTTATGTTTTAAATGGTGGCCGTAAGTACAGAATTGCTTTAAACATCTATTTAACTCTTAGTAGGAGCCATCAGTGCTTGTTGCATTTTATGCATTTTTCGGTGCTTTATTAATTTAAAATATTGTGTTAAACTTGGTACAAGAAGCTTTGAGACTTTTAACCTGTACAAAAACCCCAAATGTAGCAGTACAGAGGCTTTTTCCCATTAAATGAGTTATAATGGTTATGAGGGTTTTTCTCTGTTCAGTGTTGCCAGAATGAAGGCTGTGTAGCTTCAGAGAAGATATGCAAAAGCTATTTTTCGTTTTTTATCTTCCTGGAGTATGCCTTCCATGCAAAACTAAAGGTGTGCTACTGCAGTGCACTCTGTTTTACTGGGGGAAAAAAATGTATCTGTTCATCTAGATAGGTATTTAGAGAAAGGGCTACAGCTAGACAGTCTTACATAGCTGGGCTTGAGCTGGAACCAGCAGCTTTGCTTTTTGAGCATGTTTAACATGTATGGCATGTGAATGTGTGGAAAACCAAAGCTGTCTTGGGAATAGAAATAGGATTATTTAATATGAAGTCTGGCACTTCACCTGATGTGCTTTTGTTTTCACATTTGTGCAAATGTTTTGCCTGCACCTTTTAATTTACATTTGTTTGATTGCATTATAACTGGCATAGCTGAGCTAAAAGCTCAGTTTTATTCAGACTTGAATAAGGTGGTGGTGCAAAGGTGGAACATGCAAACTGATGGGAGCTTTAGGGCTGTTGCCTGTGATACACTACATCTGTGCACATCCTGGGTATGATAGGCACTTATTTTTAAACTGTACAAAAAACCAATACAAGAAAAAGCTTTTATTAACAGCTTTAAAAATGCACAGCACTGTATGTGTTTCGGTAATCATCCTCTTGGTTTAACAACCCTTAGGACGCTGATAAAAGGGGTTCTGGCAGATTCGGCAGTAGGGGTGTGGGTGTTATTCTGTGCTTCCCTGCTGGAGAATTTTACCACGTGTAAGAAGGGAAGAGAAGGGCATGCTCCCCGCTGAGCTGCAGCACCTGGTGAGCTAACGCAGAGGCTGGGACGGGTTTTTCAGTAACGATGCTGGATTAACTGGGGCATCTGAGCGAGTCACGTGCTCCATTTTGCCATCCTGTCTAGGATCAGTAATTCCAACAAAAGATTGCTTAAACTGCTCTGGTGGATTCAGCTGCACCACGCAGAGCTTCTAGTCCAAAAATTATAGAGAAAATAGTTGCTAGCTGAGAGGAGCATGAAGAGGCTTTATAAAGCCTAAGAGCAGAAGTCGTCATCTTCGAATGGATTCTAACAGCGATAAAGACTGACTGCTGTTGCTGCTTCAAACCTCTGTGGTAGCTGATGTGAATTGGTAGGAGTTACTAATTGGATAAAATGCTCACAATTGCCTGCCTTTCCTGGGGGGAGGGAAGAGGACTGAGAAAAGTGCAGCTTTGGAAATTTAGCCCTCTGTTCCTTATAGGCTGATATTTCTAGGTTAGGTTTTATACACAGGGAAGGACACCTGGGGCGTCTTAACAGGTATTTGTGTCCTTCGAGTTGTGAAGATGTAATTTCTCAGATATGTCTCTCTGCCTTTGAGCAAGTGCTGAAGGAACTTGCGTCTCGGGGTAGTCAGATGCTGTAAAATCGTAATGACAAAGTCAAATGTCTTTTTAGTATCTTCTACTATGTCGATGGCTTAGTTAGAAAAAAGCTTGGTTAGATTTGGCTGTTATTTAACACCACTGCTTTAAACTTCTGAGGGTTCTGGCTCTCAAAAAAATTTTTAAAGGGGCTTTAGAAGAATCCGATTTGAGGGAAGAGAAAAGGCCTTATGGCTCGTAGTGCTACCTAGGTAATATTACTCTGTATGCTACGTGAACAAGTAATGTTTGTTCTACTCTGAGAAGTCTTCTGGCATGGTGAGGAGATTACATCCAGTAAATGAATAGTGTAATATTACGAGTAATGAAAACTCAGCAACCGTGGGAGGTTTTTTTATATTCCATGCTGTGATTTCCCCTTCTACATATATGCATTTTACTAGTAGTATAACCTTGGGAAGTGCTTAGATTGTCCCAGAGCATTGCCAATGTAGCTGGCTGGGTCGTTTTTTCCTCTTTTTACGTGACATGCTGTATAGTACTAAATGGATGCTCTTAGGATTAATGTGTAGTAGTTGATTACAGAAGGAGCTGGTAAAGTTGCTGTAGAAAGCTTTGTGTATGTGTGGACCAGAATTAGTCTGTTCCTTTATTAGGAACTACAAATCAGATTGAAGTAGTTAATCTCTATCTGTAAAACACTGCCGGCTGTGATGAACTGATGATGATTCAGAGATACGTGCTATATTTTAAGACTAAAGCTTGAAAAATGTTTGTGCTTGGCACTTCTCCTGTGTGCATGCACACACCCCCAGCCACACAGTGATCCTTAAATCTTAAACTGTGCTTTACAACAGATAAAGTGGTCTGGGAAATTAGTAAACCAGTCTTCGTGTTTTATTATCCTCTGTCCCAAGTAAGCGTGTGGTTTTTGTCTTTCAGTATGTTCAAGCAGATGCTCCTACCAATAAAACACTGGCTGGGCTGGTGGTGCAGCTGCTGCAATTCCAGGAAGATGCCTTTGGAAAACATGTCACCAATCCTGCCTTCACAAAGCTTCCTGTGAGTATTGGGGTTAACCCGCTGCTATTACAACGGCTATTTTGTTCTTCATCCAGTAGCTCTGCTGCTGGTGATGGGAGATGCGTGCTTAGCCTGAGGCTTTTGTTGATGCACCCTCTGGAAGGGGTGAAAGAACACACTCCTTAAACAGATTTTTCAATGTAACACATCTTATTTCCTATACGTTTGGAAGTGATTTCCTGAATACTGTGGAAAGGTTTTGATTTCTAGTGAACTTGTATGTAGACTTGCAAACCTTTGCTTGGACTGATGCATCCTAAACTGACTAACATGCGCATTCCAAAAAGGTTTCCATTGGGCGTTTGTGTTGATTAAACTTCAAACTTGTAATGCTGTTAATGCTGAAAAAAGGCTTTACTGTGTTCTTTATTAGCACATAGTTACCTAATTAGTCTGGAATACTTTTCCAGTCACTCAGAATACTGGTATACAGAAACAGTATCAATGTTTGTTGATATTTAAAGTTTCTTATTGAAAGTTCAAACTTGGCACATGTTTTGCAGTAGTATCCTAGTGATTATGTTCAGAGATCAGCCCCGTTGTGCTTGGAACCCTCTCTACCACCAAAAGAATCTTGTCCAAGTGAGTGTGAAGTCTAAACAACTGATAGAGGGAAGATGGATGCAGCAAATGGTGAGGACAGAGTAACAAAGGGTTTTCAGTTGTGAAGGGCAAGGACTGCAGCACGGTATCAAGCAGTCAGTTGGCTGATTTAGGGTAGGTTTTGTGGGCCAAGACAACTGTCATAAATGTGTATGTAAGCATTGTGGATGTGAGCAGGAAGATCTTTGCTTATCTTTGCCACAGAATGCTTACTGGGAACCTAAGGTCATGCAACCCAGGGCTCTGAGTAGATACACATACTAAGTTGGAAATACATATAACTGCTTACAATATCATAAACTGAAGTTGTTTTGAAAACTGTTGAAAGTACTCCCATCATCTTTGGTCTACCACTTAGAGTACTATCTTCTGTTATTTTATGGTGATTTTTTTTCCCCCAGACTTTTTGCTTATGTAACTTCTTTTGTGAAGACTGAATTCATGCATGTTTTCTTCAGAAGAGGGGTTTTCAGACTTACTGGGTGAATCTCTTTGGTGCTTAGGAATGCACACAGAAGCACCACAAGATGCCATTTAAGATGTAGCTCACCATCTTTTCCATTCTGATCACCTGATACCTCAGTGGTAATGACAAGCTTTAGGGACAGAGGTGAACATTGCGGTGCTTTGTTTTGATATGGCAGTGTAGACCATAAAACCCATATTCAACAAGCTGATAAACCATTTGAGTGCTTCTGAGTCTTAAATCAATTTGTCTTATCTTAAAAATGGGTAATAAAGATTTCAGTGGCATTGTAGATATGTTGTTCCTGTGTTGAACTATTCTTGCTGTTTCAAAGGTCTAATCTGATCAAATTTACTCAACTTACAGCAGTTGGGTCTCTCTGCTCTCAGTTACTTCCAACAGAAGACAACTGATCAGTACATCTTCCCTTATATTGTTTGTATGACGAAATGCAATACGTACTCTTAAGACTAGGTTAGCTGTCACTTTTTTAGTTCACTTGTTTTTTAGACAACTGTAGACAACAATTTAAGATACGAGTTCAGGCTGCAAAGGAGGCTTTGTTATTCTACCATAGTGCAAAATGCTCCAGTTCTACAGGACTATAACTTGGGAAGAGAGGTGGGGCAAAGGGGTGTCGTAAGTGACATTGCTGATCTCCAAAAGCATATTGAAAAGCTATTGCAGGCTTCCACTGAAAAGAAACTGAATGAAGCTGAAAGGTTAAAGGCTTGTATTATCTTAGTGACTGGTCACTGTTACCATGTTCCTGGGAAGGGAGGATCTGAAGTTGAAGAGGAGGAGGTCATGCTTGTGTAAAAGAAAGAACCCCCAAGCCATCAAAATTTTGAGTGCCATGTACCTGCAGATGACTTCAGAAGTCCTCAGCTTGTGACTACTGCTCACAACTACCATCACTAATTGCTGACATTAATAGTCCACTCCTGGCGTGATGCTGTTCTCCATTAATACACACTGCAGTGCCTCCCTTATCAGTGCAATTTTATTTGAGATTAAGTGTTGATCTTGAGAACTGCAGTTGTTGCAAAACACAGGGACGTGGCTCACCAGGAAAACTTGCTGATGAGAACGTCAAAGCAAGGTTGTTCTTCCAATTCATGTTAGAGCCTTTATATTTATTTTCCAAGTACTAGCTAGTGTACCTCATGCTCATTCTCTGAAGTGTCTGCTTTGCCATGCTGGAGCAGTCAGTGACAACGGGAAGCTGGTCTCTTCCATCAGTATTTGAAGTAAACCTCTGACCTGGACTGCACCTACAGACTTGAAAGTCTACATCACTATACCTCTTGAAATAAAGTTCGAACATTTTACTTAGTGTGTTCAATATATGAAATAGACCTTGCATTTAAGAGAGGGTTTAAGCTCCTGTTCTTGGCAAGGATGCCGTACAGTACAGGGTCTGTGAATAAATCTGGAGTAAATGAAGGACTGTTACAGCTTGACTTCTGTGCGTGTCTCTTCATTATTGCATTTAAATGCATATTGTCTAACCTTATTGACGCTTAAAAAAGAAAAAGATGATTAATTCTCTTAAAGGCAGTTTTGCATGTTTCAAATAAAGGCTCTATTAAGATACCAACTCTTAAGATGGCAAATTGTAAGGCCAGTTGATCTTAAGTGCCTTGTTATGATGCATTTTGGGTAAAAATGTTGAAGGGAATCTAGTTTATTGACAGCTGCATCTCTTCTACAGAACAGGTTTTATCTAATTGTTAAAAGCAATTTTCTTTTATGCTAGTAGCAATGACCACAGGGAGGGTCTTGCTAGAGTCTGCTGATGCTTTTCTAAAGTGGCTTATGGCTATGAAAGAGGTTTGTATACTCTTTTTCATGGTTAAGTAAGTATTGGCTGAACGTCCTGTGTGTGGTAGTAAAATCCTAACTTGCCAGAGTCACTGCGATTACTTCTGCTGCCGAGGACTCCTGGATCACTGAGCCCTGTGCCAGGCTGCAGGACTGCCTTCCAAAATTGCCCCGGTAATGCAGAAGGGTTTGACCTTGTCCTTGAAAGATGTAATGTGGCTACTGATGGACAGCTTGATAAGGGAGGAGCTACAGCAAGCAGCCCCCCAACTTAAAGTAGGGGACATTGGGTACAACGGTGGGATCAACAGTTTCCCAAAATGCAGGTGAGGCAGGCTTTGCTGTGGTGATTTCATTCAGTTGTGTGATATGTCAGGCATGTCAGCAAAAAGGGAAAGGTTGATTCTGGATGACCATACGTATGTAGAACACCTCAAGATAAGTAACGGCAACTTGCACGCTAGTGCTGCAAAAATATTCTTTACCGTGGGTCTTTACAGCAGCTAGCGTTTGCATGCATGTTTGTAAAGCAACGCTTGTATTCTCAGAGTCTTATGGCAATAAAATGATTCAGCATGTTAAAACATTTTGTTTTCGTTCAAGCTTCTGATCAGAGACTGCTCCATCTGTAGAGGACTTTAGTTTGCTAAGAATAGTACTGAACTGCATGCAGCTCGTAAACTGGCAAGTACCCGTATGGCAGCTTTGAGCTTGCTTTATTGCTTTCTGTGCACAGTAGGGCTCTAAGCAGATGGTAGATCAGGAGTGGCCCTGTTCTTGTCGAATGCTTATGAAGGCTCTTTTTTATGTTGTTCTTGGACACTGGTGTATTTGATATCTTACAGAACTGCTTTGCTTTCCATCAGCAGCTCTAGAGCCAAGGAAGGCAATGTTTTGTTTAGATCCCATGCTACTATTTTAGTTGCTTGGCTGCAGAATGAATTTAAAATGCTTGTCAGCAATGTGAAGACTGTAATTTGTTGTTCATTCTGTTAGCAAATACTCTTGAGGTGTAATATAATGGACTTAAAGACCTATTCTACTCTAAAAAGTAAGATAGAAGCTAAATCAGAAAACATTCCTAATATAGAAAAACTATGAGGAGGGCTGTTGTGTGTGCGGTGTCTCCAGCTTTGTGCTTTCTCTAGTTCCAGCAGAAGGCAGCTCGCAGAAAGCTGCTGGTAACCAGAGCCCAGCCATTAAAAACTCCCCAAATTCTGTTCTGTGAATTGTACAAGTGTTTTATGTTTACCGAGAAACACAAAATAGACTCAGCTTGGTCTATAAGCTTAGCATGCATATGAAAAGATAGGTTTCATTTCCTGTTCCAGTAAACAGTTGGGCATCTTGTACTGAGTGGAGCAACATCAGAAGGGGTCAACTCCCGAACGCCCCTTGGCCGTTGTGCACTTCTCACAGGACTGGGAGGTGTGGATCTGCGTTTCTGTAGATGGGTTCTTCCTCGTTAGTGCCAGGGAATACCGGCTTCAAGGCAGAATACACACGTCTGTTGTGGAAGCCTAACTAGGTGATGGATCTGCTTCATTTTGTCATTTCAATTTATTGTTAGAACAGCTTTCTTTAAAATACGTATAAAAGGAGAGAGAGCGAGCATCACATAGCCTGTGTGTCAGTACTCGGCGAATCATGATTAAGGTACATTCTAGCGTTTCTCTGGTCCTGGCTTTACCTGAGCTATCCAGTTGTCCGCCGTTTCGAGGATGACTTTGACAGTGGCTTACTTCTTCCAAGCATGTACAAACATCCTGACAGGAGATACTAGTGAAGGAGCAAAGATAATTCCAAACTAAAATTTATCAGAAAAATGTACCTTTCTGTGTAGCAAACAGTCCTGCTTCTTTAGTAACCTTTTAGGGAATGGACTTGGTGGGACTCGGAGCTTTTCAGTCTCCTCATGCTGCTGTTCGAATTTCAGTTCTTGAAGTTGGAGTACCTGTTCCTCAATATGTGACTCAGCTGTACCCTGCTAAAATTGAGAGTGAAGAAATGAGTTGGATTTAGTATTTTAGGGCAGATCTGCACAGTGACCTTTCCAGATCTCAACAAACAACTTTTTGTTGTGGTGGAGGAAGGACGTGAACAGAGAGCTTTAGGAGCCATAGTGAATATGGACCCTGGGTTTTAGACGCTCATTTCTAATGATTTGTTTTAACCAGCTTAATACAGATGAAGAGCTGCTTAACAGACAGCTAAGATTTTACGTGTAATTTACTATGAAATGGATGTTCAAAGAGTAGCTTGGATTTCTGTTTTACAGCGATGCAAGGAATTTTTTTGCAAGCTACTCACGTAAGAAAGGCATTGGAGCTTTCAGATATATCATGTTTTTGCAAACGTGAAGAATTCTACTTAAACCAAATGCATTTAACCTTCTCGAAGCATTCTTAGAGGAGAATGTAGAACTCAAAGTGATTAATCTGAAAATTAAACTATGCATTTGATAAGTTAGTTGTCTAAAACTCAGCTAACAAGCATGTATTAATTTAAAATAATTACCTAAAAGTCAATGTCATTGTGTTTCCACTTTTTTTTCTGGTTCTAGGCAAAGTGCTTCATGGATTTCAAAGCTGGAGGTACATTATGTCACATTCTTGGTGCTGCTTACAAATATAAGAATGAACAGGGCTGGTAAGTTTTAGTTTTGATTTATACACCTTTTGCATGAAATTAAGCACATGAAATGCCTATGCAAACTACTTAAAGTTTAATACTTTCTGGAGAGTTGGGTAGGCAAGGGAGTTGGAGATGGGAGGAGGAATGTTTTTTCCTGTTTTGCTGGTGGTAGCTTTTTTTAAGACACACCCTTCTAAATTTAAAGATAAGTTGTCCAAGTTTAAGGTCTTCAGCCTGTAGGTTGGGAGTTAATTACAAGCTTGAGGCTTTTTTTTGCCATTTGTTTGCCGTATGACTGAGCAAATTAACCAGTGTCTTAGAATTGCTGTTTCCCATCTGTAAGATGTAAATCTTTGTTGTTGTATTGAGTATAGGGTTTAGTTATAATTGGGAAAACGGGAAGCATTGCATAGATACTAATAAATGCTAAGTTTTCCATTGCTTATCAACCTTCCCAAATGGGGAATGTAAGTAGTTAGAAACACTGCTCGTGTAGCTATTGACCCTAGTACTAAAACTTTTCCTGTGACATCCCAAATGTTGTCGCCTGTGTGTTTTTCTAAGTTATAATCTTCTTTCCAAGACAGCAGTAGCATGAACTACTATATTTGAGAACACTGGAAAAAATCTGGGGATGAAAAATTGATAGATAAAAAGTAAGCAGAGATCATTCTTGTACATGAATTTAAATAGTTTGATCTGATGTTGTGCAGACCTGTAACAGCATTCCTAGAATTGACTGTGTGTATTACCCACAAGAGCAAATTAAAAGGCAAAAAGAAAGTTGTTTTGGTATGGCTGGTTGTTTTTAGTTGTTTATACTCGTATTGGCTAAATTTATATCAGAGGTGGATATATCAGAAAGCTGGTATGAGTAAACTGCTGTCAGGGCTTTTTTTTTCTACTCCAATATTGCCAACACCCAGGGCATGATACGTGTTTGTAGTGTTCTGTGTGGTGTATCTTTCAGGAGTGTCTTGCTACCTCTTTGCCTTAAGATAAAGGAGTTAAATGGCTCCTACTTCATGAATATTTCAACATTCCTATTTTTTCCAAAGAATCTTAGTTTTCAGTCATTGAAATTTGTCAGCAAAACTCAGATACATGATTGCCTCCTCTCTTCTCACTCTCTTGCTGATTCCTCAAAACTAGTGTGTAGTGTCTTGTGTTTGTGCATGTGGGATGTAGAGGGAAGTAATACTTGAATTTAACTCTGAAGATCAGACTTAGAGCTTGGAATGTATCCTTCACTGACTCAACCAAATAATATGTGGTGTTTTGCCTGAAATATTATATTTTTTTTAATGGTATGCATTGTCGCTCTTGCTTAACCTGTTTGTGAATGATCTGTCTTATAGGAGAAGTACCTTTCCTCGTCATAATAGGTATGTCTGAAAAATGCACTTATCCAGTGCAGCTGGACATACTGCAGTTCAAGTAGTTGTTTGCTAAAACCTGTCACAGGGTATCAGTTAAACTAAGGACAGGAAGAATTAGTACTACTATGTTACCTAAATGGGCAACTAAAAAAAGTGCTATTTCTTAATATATTGACATGTTTCTCTCAAAGTATGGGTTTCAAAAGCAGGCAGACATTTGGGGACATACAGAGCATTAAATGAATAAGTAATGCAGATTTTAGGCAACGAAATGTAAAAATTTTGGCCAAACTTCAATGTCTTAAGTATCTTTGTTTAATAGGTACTGAAGACTTTATTAGGTGTCTAGGAAAATAGGTTAGTTTGTGTTTGTTTGGCATCTATCTTCATTCACTTCCTTGAAACTATTACGATTGAGGAGTAATACAGACTATGAAGCTGTCAATGGGTGATTACTCGAGAAGTGGCTTGGTCTTGGCTCTTAAAATCCTATATATCGTAGGTGTAAAATACTTTATTAAACTGTGTTGTGCGGTGAACTGACAGGCTTATTAATTATTGGCCCTACTTCTAGAAGTCAGTGTAAACTCTTCAACATGCACAATGCTATTTAAAGAGGTCATTTCTTCTAAAATTGAAAGATGATTCTAATAAATATGCCAGGATATTATCTTTAACTTGTTTGCCAGGTCCTTAGTGTAAAGGGAAAAGTCCTCAATACTGCTTTAGGATAGAAGCCATCATTCACTAATAGTGAATATTTCTAGTGCTGCCCAACACTACAGCATATTGACGCAGCACTAGCTGTGTGGGCAACCTCTTTCTGAAAAGGCTGGAGAGCCTCAAGTGAAGAAAAGCATGGTGGTCTCAGCTGAAGTGTCTTTTGTTTAATTTAGTAGTGTAATATTGATGTGATACCATCCTTGTGTGGTAATGGGGTTTGTGACTAAAAATCGATCTTGCTTTGGTTTACCTTCATTGTATATTTATAAACTTTTAAAATTGGTTTGTGTTACTGGAAACAAATAGGTGTTTAACAGAAACTGTGGTTAGATACTGGCACAGGAATAAATTCTTGTGTGTTTAAGTTGGGGTGTTAACTTAAAGCATATCAGTCACCGCATGGCAACTATGTGCATGGCTTTTTCACCGTGTGAAGGGTACAGGGTACTTCTTATTTTACAGGCTGAAAACCCTTCTGCTGGTATTGCCACACCTGAACGCCAACTCAGCACCCCAGTTAAAAGCGTTTTCACACCCTAGCAACAGCTTTTTCCAAAACTTGGGAGGTACAGAAGCGTACCAGTGTTTTACATGTGAGACAACCAGCTGATTATCTAAACGTATCATGGTGCTTTGGGCAAGGCTGAACGCTTAAGGGTCAGGCCCAAATCTGGTTCAGAGGCTCCTAGAGCACGGCTTACCCTGGCTGGCAGCGATGGGCCAGTGTGATAGTGCAGACACCCGTGGGTGCTGGACTTGGCAAGGCGGGTGTTAGTGCTCTTGCTGTCCTACCTCTCAGGTTTTTGGGGGTTGCCATTCAAATTCTTTATTGGAGTTGATTCACCAATGACTTCTGAGTATTTGTTAAGTTCAGGTGGATACGGCAGAAAGCCTTTGGGGAGCTTTTGTGGTTCTTCCCAGTAGAAAGTCTCAGACTTTGTGTTATCCCCCCCATTTCTGATCCCTACATTGTTATTTCAAGAATTTTGATTACGTTATCAATGAAGCAGCAAACTTTGAAGTAGTGGAGTCCAGCAAAGACGATGATAAAATGCTTACGTGGGTATGAGCCTACCTGTATGCTGGGGGTGTGTGTGGATAAATAGTTTAGAAAATCTCAGGCAAATGAATTGCTGTGTTTTTCCTGGATTAGAATCTGGGACTGGTGGATGGTGCAACTAGAAATAACAAACATGAGAACTTGTTCATGAACTTTCTCATCTAGTTGTTGAACTCCATCGTGAGCGTTTGATTATCTTTCTGTTTAATTATCCTTTGTGACTGTAGTGGAATGCGCTACCCTGCTACAGGGTTTTGTTGGACAATGTCAACCTTCATTTTTCCTAAACATTTCACAAATCAATTACATTTTATTGATTTGGTTCATTGTGATTTTTCTTGCTTATGAGGGCTGCCAAGTGAAGCAAAAATACTTGTTATTGTGCTTTAAGTGTTTTTATGTAGCTACCATGATACACTGTTTTTTATGTGTAATGTGAAAGATTCTTGACTACTGAATGGAGGAGAGTTGAGTTTAATATTTTTGAATAATTTTCCTTAACAGGCGGAGGTTTGACCTGCAGAATCCATCCCGAATGGATCGAAATGTGGAGATGTTCATGAACATTGAGAAAACACTAGTGCAGGCAAGAAGCTCATACACAAAACTGTGTGTGTTCATGTGCTCGGGGGAGGAGATTCACTAGCTTTTTATGTACCTCAGTTGTGACCCACTGAAGAGTTTCATCCTGGACTTTTGCAGGAATATTACACTTTTCCCTCCCTCTCCCACCCATTTTAGTCACAATTCCATGTTATCACTTGAAAACTTCTGAGTGTTTTCATTGATATTCTGTGGATATGCATAGAGTGAGAAAAGACTATTTGTAAATTAGGAGAAAGCATCCTCAGTGTCTCAGTTTTCCTATGAACATAGCACCCTTGGGATTGAGTAGCTAGTTCTGTACACATCCATTGAATTGCTGACTTTCTTGAGACTTTCAGCTGGATATAAGCTGACTTTTTTCAGGGTTAGGGTGCATTTTAGGCTCTCTCACTTGTTTTATCAAACAAGTTATCAGAAGCTCAGTGTGTAATATAGTTAAGACGTAACTTTCAGGTGCTTGTCAAAAATGGAAATAAGAGGGACAGCCATTGTATGGTGGCTTCAGTGCATAACAGAGTACATGTTAAAATCCAAAATGAAACGAATGTGTTCCTGCACATATCATAGAAATGCATGAATCTGCATGCCACTGCAACAGGACAGGTTCAGATTTGGAAATTCATATGCAGGGGACTCTAAATTTGCTTTCAAGCAAAGTCTTCCAGAACCTGTCAGAAATTCTTTGAAATTAAAGACACGTTTCCATTAAAGATGTTTTTGTGAAAGTAGGAATGTGAAAACAGCTACGTTAGGTCACGTTCCCTTCATCCATGATAATGTCTCTGACAGAGCTAACAGCAGATCTGCAGAGGCCAGAAAGAAACCCATGATAAGACTTCGGTGGGGAGGTGTGCAAAGGAATTATTGCCGTCGTAGGGGTTTCTGGAGCTAGAGCTAGTGTGCTGTATCACAAGCTGATATGTGTTCCTTTTGAGCTTTGCCAAGCATTGGTGACCTTAATAGGAATTTTTTGATTTATGTTACAGGTGGCCTGCTAATTTCTTAACTTCTTATTCTCTCCACTAGAACAATTGTCTGAGCAGACCAACCATCTACCTCATTCCAGATATAGAATTGAAGTTGGCTAATAAGTTGAAGGATATCGTCAAACGTCACCAGGTAACTGTAAAATAGGATATCTTAAAACAAGTGGTTTGTCAGTTGTAAGATAAAGTGCGTTTGCCAGACTTCAACGTATCAGTTGCGTGTGGATCGTGCCTGACAACACAAGGCAGCAGCAAGTCACTTAAGACCAGACATTCACTATTTGTAAAATGCCATTAGTGGTTATCCTCACATGGAGATTGAGTCATAACTCTGTTCTAAAAGTCAACCTGAAATGGCTATTGAAGTGAAAAGTAGTTATAGTGTCTCAATCAGTTGGCTGCCGGCCCTAGCTGATTTAATACTGAATACCTGTTTATATAAAGGAGAAGCTCACTGTTTGTCTAAATCTGAGGCCAAAGAAGGTAGTGTGTAATACAGCTGTTCTAGCTGTGGGGACAGCATAAAGAAGCTTTAATCTTAAAATGATCGCTACCTGTTCTCATTTATTTTACCTTTTTTCTTGCTTGTGCTGAGCAGAACACAAGCAGCAACAGTCTCTTGCTTATTTCTGAGAGAGTCAACATCTTGCCACTGTAATTTAATATACTAAATAATGAACTGAACAAGATTAGTAGCTTAATCTCTTAAAAATGTAAATAGTCTTTTCACTTGTCTTGAGAGAAATAGCCTGGAATGTGAACTCTAGATGGTCTGATAGCCCTTTGTGTTGTGATAATTCACAGCTGTAGCCAAAGTAAACTGCTTCTTTTCCAGATTAAATGCATTTCCTGTGTTGCGATTATGAACCATTGTCTCAACTTCAGTTGTGTAATTTTTCACAAGTTAGTCTTAATTATTTAGCTGATTCAGGATGCTTGCTATTGCTTAAATTAGGGTTAATGATTCAATTTTCCTTTCATAAAGGAATTTTACAGTGAACTAAAAGTGTGCTATATCTATGAATGATTTAAGGGACTTGTAAAGCAGGCAGCTTTGTCTCTGAAGGGATGTGAAGAACTGAAAACAGAAATTATCCCTAATTCTGCTTTTTGGGCTTTGTTCCTTTGCCCTACCTCTGAATTCTCATCTTATATTTGTGTTGCTATCTGTGCTTGCTTACTGTCTTGATTTTTTTTTTTAACCCATTGTTGTCATCTTCCCTCTACCCCATCACTAGTACCTGTAGCTCCATCCTCTCTGGTGTTTCCAAGTCCTTGCTGCTCTGACTGCAGCCTGTGCAGAGGAGTTGCATACCTCTTGTCCCAGCACAGTGCTAGTGTGATCTTTGGGCTTACAAAAAGAAGTGTCCGTAAGATGGGGTTATTCTCTGTGCTGGTGAAGATGCTATTAACTGTTTCTGGTAGTCACACTTGTTCTGATTTTTCTTTATAAATGTTGAGGATTCTTCTGAGAAGAGCCAGAATAATACTTTAGGAATTTGGAAACGGCTAATGAGTGAGCTTAGCATTTGTATCTTTCTGCTTCAAGAAAAGGGTTTTTTCGGTAAAGAACTCTTCCATCTTCTTATGTCTTCAGCTTCCAGTCACATTCAGTTTAGTAGAAGCAGGGAATAAGCTTTACAATCTGTTTACATCTTCCAGAAAGCTCAGATTTCGGTGTCTTGAAGAGCATCTTTAGCTCATGGGGAATGAAGAGAGAATTTCCATTATTGTTCCTTAAAGACTTTGTAGATTCTTCATTCATGCTAGGGCTCTTTCCTTTCCCTTTGAAGGCTTTTAAATTCTTTAAATACTTTCCACCTTTTTTGCTGTTGTTCAGACCACCTCTTCTCCCTTTACCCAGTTCTATGAACTCCTGTTGGTGTGGGAACTCTTGCCCTTCAACCCTGATATCAAATTAGTCTCCAAATATTGCTGCCATAATGCAATGCATCTTCATGCTTTTTAAATTTTCCTCCTTTTGATGCTGTCTTCTAAATAAGTTGTTCACACATTGTTGGCTGTAACCTATCCCATGTGCTCTTAAGTCCTTTATAAATACTTGACAGAATTATTTAGAATGTAGATTTTTTTAATAACATTTTCATACAAACTGTTCCAAAATATAACTCCTGTACAGAAGTGTCTGCAGACTCTGAATTTCTGCTGTTCTGGGAAATTACTCTTCATATACGGAGACTGAGAGGTGTCTCTGCAGGATGTGGGAGAATCCTGGTGGTTCTCCACGTGAGTGAAGGACAGGGTTTTCGTGACTGGCCACACTAAGCAGTGTTACGTATTTATTTAACAGATATCTAATCATGTAGTAGATTTTTCTTGCATGATGATGTAGGTCCAACAGGAATATAATTATGGCCTGTACCCATATGTAGAGAGATTGCTTTATGTACCGCTGTTTGTGGCATCTACGTAAGCATGAAAAGTACATCTGTTGCGTCTCATATGTCAAGGACATTATGTCCTAAACCAGCAAGGAAAAAAGTATTCTCGTGTTTGAATACTTGACAATGGTATCACATTAATGTATTTCTGATTTATTCCCTTTGTTCTATGATTTAGGAGGCTTTTTTGAAAGAATAGGTGTTTATTCTGTCTCTTGACATACAGCCTTTCTTGAATACTAATGATGTTCAAGGCAGCTCTTCCTAGTGAAGCTTCTCATAGACTTTATCTTACGTAAATTGTCGTATTTAGAAATTGTTTTGGATCAAAATGTGTACTTAGTAGGAAGAAAGTTACAGATGCTTTCTTACAAAATATTCATCAGTAGGTTTGTATGAACTGATAGTTGAGCAATTTACAGTCAGAGCTGGGGCAGAAGGAACTAGGAGGAGGAAGGATTTGAAATTAAAAGAGCAAGAGATGACAAAGTAGTTTGGCAGCAGTCCTTTAAAATAATTGCCTTTTTTTGGCACTTCATAGAGATTCTTCATACTTACATTGAGGTTAGCCTTGAATATTTCTAGGTTGCATGGGATGTGGGTAAAAAAAGGCAGCTGAGAAGCTTCGGGTAATATGTTGAAGGTTTCTCATGTAGTTTCCTCTCTCCTTCCACCTTTCCCACAGGGAACCGTAACTGAAGAGAAATCAAAGGCTACCCACCATGTTTATCCAAGTCCTACCTCAATGGATGATGGTAAAGTTGCATTCCAATTTTTAAGTAGAAATAGTGTTGTAACTAAATTCCGTTAGCACTTATGGGAGCTTTTGCACAGC
Source organism: Phaethon lepturus (assembly GCF_000687285.1). Taxonomy (NCBI): domain Eukaryota; kingdom Metazoa; phylum Chordata; class Aves; order Phaethontiformes; family Phaethontidae; genus Phaethon; species Phaethon lepturus. The sequence goes on along the minus strand of NW_010576370.1, from coordinate 1,768 downwards.
CACAGAACATTCCAAGCCTGCTCCTGAGACACACTGGAAAAATATTTCTAGGATTAACAATTCCCAATAAAATCATTGTGTCCTGCTCCTAACTATTGGGTGTAACACTCACATTTTTAATTTGATGCAGTGTTTCCAGATTAAGGTGTGTAACACTGACTACTCTTCAGTGATTGCATTGGAAGTTGATAAATTATGTAGCGCTGAATGCGCATAGACATTTTATTTGTCCCAAATAACTTGCAGGCTGAACAGGAGCAAAGCTAAGGGTCTGAAAGAACTTAAGAACTTATCTTAGATAAAAAATTAAAAGGAAGGATAGTGAAAGTATGGGGCTTAAAATTAAAGTTTCAGTTTTTCTTTCTTTTTTCTTTTGCTCCTTCTCTGGTGTCCCCCAGTGTGTAAGTATTAGGTCAGAATGTTGAGTGAAACATTATTAGCAATCAGCTAGATGTGCGAAAGGTAAATAGATGTTAAAGTAAATGAGAATCACAAAACTGTCTGCCGTGTTCTCTTCTCTCCAGGTGACAGGTTGGGAATGCTGATATCGTTGCGTGTGTTTTGGCAAGGTGCATACAATAAGAAGTAGACCTGATATATGGAGGTTGTTGGCTTTATTATAATGCAGTCTACCTCTGTATGAGGTACATAAGTTCCACAAAAGCAATTTTAACAGCTGCATCCTTCAGCAAGCAACAAAAAATTGGTCTTAATTTTTGTAATCTTAAATACGTTTAATTGTCTAGTGGATCGTTGTTGAGGCTGAGCTTTGTGGACGTAGGGTTTTTTGATGCACCCTGGCATCTGATGGCCACTAGATGGAAGTGTTCACTCCTGTATAGGAGTGGTCATGGATCGTTTGTCCTCGGGTGTTTCTGTACTTCTGCTAATATCATGCCTAGCCACAGGTTTGTATTTATTTTTAACCACTTCAGGTTCTTGGAAAAGGGTTGAACATAGTAGGTCCCATCTGTCCGGTAGTCAGTGAACATGCAGGTGTGCTAGACAGAGCTCTCTTAACCCCTGATTATACCAAGATAAGAAAACAGCCACGAATTCAAGCAGCGTAATGTCATACAGCTTCAAATCCCCAGGTTTTCTCTTAATCCTGCTCTGGGTCATATTCTCAATATTTGGGTTGCAGGGGGTAGGTTATTTCATTGTGTGATGTGAGGTTTAAAAGAAAAACCTTTAAAACACCAGACAGACTGAGTTGTCTGGTAGACTATTAGTGTTGCTTAGTAAGTCTGTATTAACTTGAAGTCCTTATTAGCACTGCTGTGAAAGAGGAAAGTTGAAATCCAAGTTTTGTTAGACTCTTGGAAATTTTTTATTAAAAATCTGTTTTACCACCACCCTGCCCTGACATTCTTCCTTCAAAACTCTATTGTTTTTTTAAAAATACCTGTTGAGAGTAGAATTTATTACAGGAAAGAAGGTCTTTTGAAATAAATATAAATCAATAAAAGTTGTTAATGAGGGGATTCAGGTGTCTAACAAGGGTATAGAAAGACAAAGGGGAAATATTTACCACTTGACAAGAAAGCATTTTGGGAGAAGTTTAGTCTTTTCAGTTATACAGAGATTAAAAAAAAAAGGTGAAAGATTGGAGTGTCTGTCTCTGTTTCAGGCCTCACTGGGCAGGGGAGCAAAAATATAACAAAAGGCTCATCAGTCAAGTTAAGGGCAGGGAGAGATCACTCGCCAACTACTGTCACGGGCAACACAGACTCGACTTGGGGAAAAGAAGTTAATTTAATGTACTACA
>NW_010576369.1:0-20783 GCF_000687285.1 Phaethon lepturus | reverse complement strand
ATCTTTAAAGCAAATCCAAGCAAAAAAAAAAAGAAAAAAAAAACCCACGAACACCACCACTATCGGTGCCTAAACAAGGAAAAATAAATAAAAAAGAAAGTCCAGCTTCTGTGCAGAACACAGCAATGCAGCAGAGGGTCACATTTGTTAATTAGCTCTTCTTTTAATGATCCATTAATACAACAAGATACATATTTAGTGTTGATTATACTGTAATGTTCCTGGGGCTTGTGATTATTCACAATTAAAATGCCTCTTTATCTAAACCATTTGCTCCCTGATTCTGGAGTCCCTACTTTGTCTGTATTTGTCATTTCCGCGTGCAATAGCTGTTAGCACTTCTACCAGAATGTTAGGATGAAACCACCACCTTTTGCTTATATTGCAAACTTCTCCTTAGCAAGCAAAAGCTTTCCTGTTGCTTATATTGCAACTCTGCTAAAATACTAATATACTGAAGTCTTCAGTTTCATAGCTGCTGATGAGCACAGAATGACAGCCTTTGTGACTGACTAAATTAATGATGCAATCTTCTGATTTTAAGTAATTTATAACTAGACAATTAATTGTCTGTTATTTCTGCCTATACTTTCATACCTGTTCCTATTGGACCTTCTGTGGACAGCGAAGTTATGTTCACGTGGCTGTCTTGGACATGGTTATTTACATTCAAAACCTATTTTGGTTGAATAACATATATTCTTGAGGGCATGGCTGCCATCCAGGGATACCTTAACAGCAATTCACCAACAGGGATATCTTCCCTGGGAAGGCAGAACCCTGTGGGGTGCAAGCTGGGGCCAGCGGGACCAGGGAGCAGATCTGGGAGATGGTCCTGGTGGGCAGTAAGCTGAGCAGGGGCCACCCATGTACCTGGGCAGCAACGAGAGACCTCATTGCCCAGGCATGTGAGCACAAGACAGCCCCAAGAGCCAGTGAAGGGATTGTCCCCTCTACACCGCATTCATCAGACCCCATCAGGAATATCACCCTGCATGCTGGAAAGATATCAACAAACTGGCTGGAGGTGAGAGGGGGTGACCAAGGCAGGAGCCCTTGCCCTGCCAGGAGAGGCTGCGGGACTAGAGCTGGTTCAGCTGAGAGGAGGGGTGGCTTCAGGGGCACCCAACAGCGTCCCTGGCACCTTTGGGAGGGGATGTAGGAATGAGATGCAGCTGGGCTCTTCACAGCCGTGAATGGAGGGAGGATGAGAGGCAGTGGCACCACCTGAAACAGGAGAGGCTCAGGCTGGAGATAAGGAGACGCCTTTCCTCCCTAGTGCATATCATAGGCTCTTTTGAACTTCAGAAAACAGAGCCGCAATTTAATCTGAATTGCTACTTTAACAAATTTACGAACTTACAGTCTGACTTATGCAGACGTGTACTTCTTTAAAAAAAAAAAAAGGTTTTAATTGTGTTAACAATTGTTCTTGATTGGTGTTGTATGCAACCAAAACCACATTTCAACATACTGCTGGAAATTCTCACTATTATCATATACAGATATAACTCGTTTAGTTTCCTTCAGGATCTCTGTGTGCTTAAATGTCCATGAGAACCCAAGCAAAATAATGTTAGCAAAATTATTTTGTACTATATCCTTTGTATCAGCACTGGCATACAGAATGGAAGAAAAATCGCTTTAGCAAGCTCCAGTTGTGCTGAGTTTGCACAATTCGTAGCAGAAGGAAATTTGTGTGGTTAAATGCTTATAGACCATTTCAGGAGTGTAAAATTATGATAGTTTGTAGTTGCTCAATTTGCATTCACTTGGTGGTGTAGATATGAATAATGTTGCATTAGCAATTAACTTCATGTTCAGGTCTTTTTGGTAGCATCTTCTAGGTCTTCATTTTTGACTCAGTTTTTCTCAGTCTTTGTGATGATATATGTGCTTTAGGAAATTAGGTAGTCACTAGAAATAATAAAAAGAGATAGGAGGTTGGGAAGGTGTAAGGAACAGGCAATGTTTCTTGTAACAGGAAATAATAAACAAGGCATAAATGGATTGAACTGATGAACTGACGAATGGAAAGGCATTAAGGATTAAGCAGAAGAGGCAGAGAGCCTTATACTACAAAGAAAAGCAGGTGAGCATGTGAAGATTTGGGGTAGACACTCACATGAAGGCAAATTCTGCTTCATGAGGAAAGTGGACAAGTACCTCAGGAAAGATACGGAGGGGCAGGATCACTCTGATTCTCAGTGCTATAAACCAACCCAAAGCAAGCGTAATTACTCAACAAGAATCACAGACCCATATACTCCCACGGGCTGGCAGGGACCTGGGGTGGTCTCCAGTCCCAGCCCCTGCCCAGAGCAGGCTCCGCCGGGTGGTCAAACCAGGCTGCTCAGGGCTTCACACAGTGGGGGCATGAAACTCTGCAGGCAGGAGATATCCCAACCTCCTGGGGCCCGGCTCCACCACTGCGCTGTCAGTAGCCTAGCAGACTATCAGTTCAGAAACAAGGGGACAGAACAAATACCTGCCCAATATACAGTATTTTGTCTGTGTAATTTTTCTTTCTCTCTCCCTTAATTCCTCCTTTTCAAGCAAGTTCATCAAAGCAGACCGCTAATTCATCTTGTTGGATTTTGAAACTGTGAAAAGTAGGTGGTTTTGAATTAATCATTAAAAATTCACTCACTATTACTGACGATACTATACCTAAGTTCTATTTTGGATATCAGGCTTCCAATAAATCCACCAGCCTAAGAAAAACAAGGAGAATAGGCTGATTTTTTTTTTCTTTTGGAGGGGGGAATGGAAAAATAAAAAGCTCATACATCTGATTCTGGAATAAATCACTTCCATATCTTCTTCTCTGTAGGTTAAAACCAAAGAGAGAAAAATTCATAAACACATATTCCAAACTCTGTGGATCCAACTTTGCTATACAGCAACCATAGTAGTTTCTAAACAGACACAGAGTATCCAATACGCCTTGCAGGTTCTTAGGCACATTTCTTAATATGTTTAAAAAATAATCTATTTGATTTTTTTAGATTTATATATGGAAGCCAGACTACTTCATCAAGATTAATGTAAAAAGGTGAAAAATCCTTCTACAACCTGTTTTAACACAATTCTCATTCAAATCATAGAGAAATGAAGGCAAAAAAAGTTTATGTCTGGTGAAGATAACACAGCTGGTCAGCAATGCATGCAGGAATAAAACTCACATCATACCTTCCTTGCAATACAAAAATACAACAGAATATTTTTTCCACAGAATGGGAAAGAAGTAAAAAATCTCATTGTGTAAAAGATTGCATCTGGAATTTTCAGTGGCAAGTGAAGGAACTGGCTCTGAGCACTTAGACCACATTAAGACCATCTTTTGCTTGCCATAGATTCTCAGTAAAATTCTTGGCCCAGGTCTTAGTCCAGAAGCTGCACAATGGGCAAGGTATACAGCATCTGAAAACTGAGTTCGGTTTTCAGGGAGTGGTCAACAAATTTATTTCTGTGATCCATTGCAGCATAGGAAAAATTCATCTCTGCATAAAAAGAACTTTCTTAGGGGTGAGTATTATACTGAAAAATGAATTCCTGGAGGGATGATAGCCCATCATTACTTGTTCAAACCTCACTATCTTCTGGTCCTAATGCAGATTCATTCCTACCTTCATCATAAATAGGAATGATAATAAATACCTACCATAGTAAATTCATATTCAAAAAAGAAGATTGTTCCAGTGCCCACACTACTCCACCTGAGAAAGAGGGAGGAATGTGTATCATTGCTACTGAAGGAGATCAGCTAAGAATGACACAGAGCAAAAACCTACATGTAAGAGAAACGAGCTTCCCATCCAAAGAGTAATCTCTTTGTAGAACGATAAACAACTAATACTCTTTGGCTAAGACATTGTAGACATAAAAGGTGATGATGATGCAGAAATTCAATACATTTCTTTTGAAAGCACACTCCAGCAGCAGTCTCTGTGTAGCAGAAAAACTGGATTGTAATTTCGAGGCTAGACTTTATATGTCTTATATCTTGCAGCAGAATTTTTCTGATAAAACCACTGCTTAGACTCTACCAATAATCTTTTGCTGCTTGCTTTCCCAAAAGACTGCAAAAAATCTGGTATGATCAGACTGACAAACATCTTGTTGTAAGTCATAATGGAGTACAGCCAACATATTTGGATACAGGCCTGCACTACTAATCTGAAAGTTACAAGTAACGAAGAGAAACCATGGAAAGCATACAAGAATAAAACTGAAGCTGACTTGAATGTAATCTTCAAATAAGGATTTAATAAGAGAGTTATGGAATGTTAATTAAAAATGCCAACAGCTTAAACACATTCATCATGATTTAACAATTCAGTACGCGGCAACTGATTATTGAAACCACATTGTGCTTAATGGTACTGCAACTGATGATGAGAAATTTAGGATTTATTCCGATTCTGTGGTCACCCATTCATAGCTTTTCAAGTAATTAGCATTCTAAATCTAGATATTAGGATCAGAACAAATGCTACAAAACTGTTCTGCAAGTAGCCACTTGATTCTGACCATGTATGAACTTTAGCCAGGTCTACAAACTCACTTTTTGACTTTTTATTTGAACATGGAAACATAGGAGTTTAGTCTATAAGTATGCTTGTGCAAAGTCATTTGTAAAAGTTTATGCTCTTGAATGCCATCACTGCAAGCTTTATTGCAACTATGAGATGAGGATCATATTAACATCCTTTAAAAAAAAAATTAAAAAAAAAGAAAAGGAAAGAGACCTAGGGAAAAGGAAACAGACTTTCTGGCACTGACAGTGAAGATGTTAGAACCCAAACCTTCTGATCGTTGGCGTAAGCTATATACTCATCCACCAGTGCTTTTTGATGATACTGAAGTTGGCAGCATCTGACTTAACAAAATTCAGGAGCAGGAGTTTCCTAAAACCTTCATTAGTGTCCTAGACCACAAGCAACTCAATAAATCAGGCCATGATATGATGGCATACGTGGCAACTAGTAAATATGCAGGCCTATAGACTTACTTTTAGGTCAGAAAACTAAATTTAGACTCTGAACCCTGCCAGTGATTTTTCAGTAGTATAATTTTTCTAGGAATAATGCGCTGGCATAGCTTTGTGTAACCCAAAAAGGAAAAAGCTTAAGCATTTCTAACATTTACTAATCCCCCTGATATACTACCTCTCCCTTAGATAGTCAAAGCTCCCTTAGCTGGATTCTCCAGCCCTCATCCTCAGGAGGCAGCCTGGGTCTATGTGAACAAGCGATGGAAAAAAAATAATCCCCCTTTCATTTGCAGGGACACTGAAAGGCATTGACCAAAGGTGGAGGACTGTATAGACTGCAAGTCAATTGAATGCAGTCTGTATTGACTGCAAGAAGTAGTATTGATCCTAAAGTGCCTATGCTGGCACTATATATATACCTGTATTCAGTCCAGTTAAGAAAGCTCTGTACAACTGGGAAGAAAGAGAAGCATCCTTGAAAAGTCTGTGGTCCTAAAGCATCACAGGCCATAGTTCAGAAATACCTTTGTAACTACCAGATAAGCAAAACTGAAAGAATAAGCTGTGACTTGTTCCTCTATTCAGTTTCAGACAACATAGTAGTGAGTATTTGCTAAACTGTCTACTTTACTTCAGACTTCTGAGACTCATGTTGCAAACGTGACATCTAGATAGGCATACACACATTATAAAGGGGTATGTGTATGTACTTATATCTACAATTAGCTATATATGTCATATATGTATTATATATACACATATGAAGAAAGAAAGAAAACTAACACAACCTCAAAGATATATAGCACCTTAACACAGAAGTATGAAGGTATGAGGAATGGTAAACTTACAAGCAGCTAAAGCTATGCAACCACAATTTTTACTAGCGTGATCAGTTAATATTTGTAAAACAGAAAATCAGCAAGCATTTCCTAGCAGTAGAAAAGGATATTCTTAGTCAAGGACGTAATCTAAGTCCAACAAAAAGGAACACTTTCCACAGAAACATTTGAGATATGCATTTCATCATCACTAGTTGTTAAGAGATTATAGCTCTTTTCACTCATGCTTGCCTTCTGTAGAACAATTTGAGGTGAAATTCCTGACCTCAGGTGGAGGAAGAAGTTTCGACTATCTCAGGTCAGTATCCTATCTTCCTTGCTAGAGACCTTTTACGTTATTCTTTCATCTACTTGATGCTTACCCTTCACGTATTGTACCTTAATTAACAATTTAGATAAAAGTAATTATATAAATTTTGCCAATGATACAAAAAAGAGGAATTGTTCATTTTAATGAATTAAGACCTTACAAAACAGTGATGTTTAGTGTTTGCTTTGAAAAGCTAGAACTATATGTTTTTTGAGTGTAATAAGTCTTCTTAAGTAATTTCCTTCATGAACAATTTACACTGCAATTGCAATATACAGTTTCAAAAGACCTTTATTAAAATGCACAGAAGCAAGACTTGCACACCATAAAGAGCATTCAAGTATTGCATTAGTGCAAAATAAGCAAAAATAGTAATTTGAATTAAGCTTATATAGAATAGAAACTGTAATGAAAAAAGAATTTCCAGCAAATCAGTGAAGCAAACAGAAAACCTACTTAATCTGATGGAAACTAGAGAAACTTTCAGTTGTAGGGAAGAGGTATCTGGAACAGATAAGAATAAATTTAACTCTGTTTAAGTACTGTGGTAGACCAGAGAGTGTTCTATATCATTACACAAACAATAGCTTAGTTGTGTTTCAAATTTTCATTTTCCTAATGTGGGCAAGGCTAATAACTCAGTCTTTCTAAAAACAGCTTCCTTTCCTCCTGCATCAGCTCCAGCACTAGATACAGTCACGGGACAGTTTTGGCAGCTGTGGGATCTGGATTCAAAGCTTTGGAATGTAATTTTTTTTTTTTTTCTGAGCAGTAGTGTCTTGATTTGCTTTCTAACAGAAGAAGAAATATATAGGAACAGTTAGAGATCCAAAACATTCAATGGTCATGGTTCTATTTTTAAAAGGATGTAAATAATATCATTAAGAGGCAATCAGAAAAATGGACAAAAAAGCATTCTGACATCTGAGTACTTTTGACACCTTTTGACATCTGAGTACTTATAGATATTTAGAATTAAGGCAAGTGGGAAATGCCAATGGTCCATCCTATGTTTTGTTTTCAGTGATCCACAGAACTCTAAACATATTTAATACTTTCCCTTTTTAAAACAAGTGAACCTTTAAGATAAAAACTTTGATCAACTTAGAGCAATTTAGTCTGGAGGAAACAAGTAACAATGTTTTCAAGTGTAGACTGAAAAACATTTCAAAACATTTGTGGCAGGAAGTTATTTTCATTGAAAACCATCCATTCTCAAAACAACAAGTCAATAAGAAGCAGTCATGAATGTGGGTTGGACCATGAGACAGAAGTTTAACAAAATATTTTTTTAAAGATTACTACGATATATGAAAGAACTTGACAATTAGCAGTTGTGAGAAGAGTAACACAAAAGATGACGCTACTCACTAAAATCAGAACACAGTTTACCAGCCAGTGGCCAAGTGGTTTTTCTGAATGGAATAAACAGCTGAGCCAGGTTATATGGAAGAAGAGAATCGCAGTATGTGCAGTCAAGCTTCCATTTCACTGAAGAAACTGAAAAGACTGCCCTCATCTCTAAAGATACCAGATTCTCCCACAGCAGTGGTGTTTAACCTGCGGCCTGGGGGCATCCTGTTATTCTAAACAACCCAAGTGGTTATGGCGTGAAAGTAAGCTTCACAAACCATGTTATGCCATACGTGCAGCTGCCACGGGTGGCCGGTGAGAAGCCTGTGCCCTAATGGTTTCCCTCTGCTTTCCTTACCACTCCAGACAAACCCCAGTTTGATTTGGGTCTCTCTGAGGGCATTATTTTCCAGAGAGCTCTGAAACGATTCCTGGTCTTTGGGTGAAAGTAGAAATTCAGGCAGCATTGCTTTATACCCCAAAATATTGAGGTCAATCACATGTTTATTCCGGGGCAGACTCATGATTTTCAAATAACTGGGCTAGCAGCAACTTACATAAGACTGTGTTAACTTACACCAGGGAGATCTGTTCTCTACACAGAGAAAATACAAGGTAAGGCTAGTCAGAGAAGAGTCCCTCCTATCATAAAAGCATTTTTCTTTATCTGTCATGTCAGTAGTTGAATGGGGCAGGCCCTGTAATTCCTGCGGTCTGGTGATTTCCCATCCCTAAGGAGCTCAAAGCTGGATTCTGCAACACCATTTTATAACCATTTGGATATACATGAACTTTAGCTGAGAAGCTTGGAAATTCCTTAGTCAACAGGCTGAGCATCCTCTACTTGTTACACATCAAATAATTCACACTACAAAGGGAAAAAAATATGTCTCAAAAATAGCATAAATAAAATGTTCATGATATTTCAACTATTAAAATTATCCCCTCCATCTGAAATGCATAAGCAATATACTGTAAATACCAGAATCAACTGGTTTAGACACCCTTCTTAGATTTTCTTCACTAGATTTCTTCACTGTACAAGGTTTGCTTTCATTCTTACTTCATAATGACATAGAGAAATTCTAGTTAATATCTTTATCTCAGAATCAGACCTCAGCACAGAAACTTGGGATTTGTATCAAAGGTTTTAAATAATTTCACAGTATAACACTTACTTCTTCTAAAGTGGCCTCAGGATTCATGAATCCCAAATAGTATTATCCCTGACTTTCAGGAATACATAAACAAGAACTTTCAGAAAATTGTAGGAGAATAATCTTTGGGATGTTCCTTAAACTAACTAGGAATTTCCTTAACCCTAATTTTTGTTTCCACTAACCATTCTAAATGCATGTGCTCCATTCTATTTCAATTATTTTGCCCTAGTTCTTAAACTATTTTCAAGATTTTTTCCAGAAAAAGAAAGAAAACCAACATAATTTAGGAATTTAGAGTTTCATACCACAGTGGCTTTCTTTGAATAATTTTGCTAGTGTAATCTCAGCTACTGGCTTTGCACAAGACAGGCAATGATAAAAATATAAATCTCCCCCTGGCTTCTAGTAATTTCCCCCCATGAAGTTAATGATGGTAGAGCTACAGCAATAGACTTGTGTTTTAGTGCATATATTGAAATGGAAACTCTAAGACCTAATGGCTACAATATTATAGAGGCTAAATCACATTATTTGCAAGGATGGAAATAGAACTGAAAGATAAGAAAACATCTCTGTGAGACATTTCAATGACCAAGATAAAACCTACAGATTGTAGAAACAGGACTATAGTATAGCACTATAGTACAGCAAAAAAAGTGACATACTGTTCTCTATTCTTCACAGGACATTGACTATTGCAAGAGAAGATATTTGGGCTAACTTAGAGTTTTTAACACACAAGCGTGCAAACAATTGCTTAAAACTGCCTTGCAAGCAGGTTGTGCGAGTATTTCCTCGTTTAAGCATATTTGCTTATGTAACTGGTTACATAAAACAACCGCCCTTATGATCCCTCCAACTTTTGCTGGGAATTGCAAGGTGTTATTATAGCACCATTGCTAATAGCTTTAAGGCATAGGCCTAGAAAGCTATACATGGCTGTTCACTGGCTGTGGCCATTCTTTCATTTATACCATGAGAGACTTCTCTGGCACCTCTGGAAATGCATCTCTTCTGCCAGATTATTACGGAGTTATGGGGATATTATTTTTCAACATCAGAACTGAATCAAGCTTTTCAGATGCTCTCAGCTACCCACAGAAATAGTCATACATGGTCTTTTTTTGAAAAGTGAAGACTCATTCTTCAAACAGTAACTTCTAAATCTGGATCACCACTCTGAATTTTCCCAGAAAGCATCAAATTAGCTCGTGTCATCATCAGGGGAAAATACAAAGGTTAAAGATTTTTGTTAATGATAATTAAGACACTGGTTTCACAGCTTTCATTGAGGCTCAAAATCACACTGATTTTGAAAAGTTGCAAACAGATAAGCCTACCCTATGTTAGTCACAGGACTTCTAAAAAGAACAAAAGTGGGATATTTATTGGGCAAGTATGATAAAAGAAGCAGTTTTCTCTGTGTCTCGTTTGTTAAAAAAAATCCTTGCAGTAGATTTACTCATTAGATACACCATGATCATGGTGCAAATTACAGGAAAAGAAAGACTGATCCAATTAATTGAGAAAGATTGGTCCTGAAACATAGCTTACACTTTCTGTTCTGGAAAACCATACTCTGTATTTCTGCCTCTGCAACAGCTTTTGTATCACTGCAGCCAAGCCACTTGTAGCATTTTTTCTGCTATGTTTAGCAATTACATATTCTTTGTTCTTGTAGGTGCCTTACCTGTTACCTTTAGCTTGATAGACAAAGATGCTGAGCACTCAGGATTGCATATGAGGTCAAATAGCTCCCCTCTGAATTTAACTGCTATGTCATGTGGGGTGAATTGAAAAAAATGGGTCCTTGTGTTTCAGACAGAGCACTCAGGAAAAGCAGATGTTTTTGATGTTAAAGTCTGTGAGTCTTTGAGTCTACATCTGTAAAACAGGAACGATATCCTGTCTATGTCACAGAAATTTAGGGAAATAAAGTCACTAGTATTTAAGAAACAGAAATTTAGAATAAGTGCTAGAGCAAAACCCATGTTGAAACTAATGTTTGTCGTCTTTGAAATAAAGTCTGCATAGCATATGGTAAATAAGTCATGAGACCACACATACATTTAAAATATCTAACGCAAAATACAAAAAAGTTACTTCAAGCTCTTCCATACTACCTGTTCCCTACTGAATCCGTCATGAAGAGATAACAGTATGTACTTCTGTAGTTGAAGATGGTATCACAAAGAGATTAGGTTGGAATAATTGTTCCTTAAGTCATACCTAAATGAAGATTGCAAAGTCATACTTTCTGTGTGATATTCTTTCAGTGTAGCTGTGTTTTCAGACATACATAGCTGCACAGAAAGATCACAGGAATGACACAACATCCTTATGAAATAATAATAAAAAAGAGCACTACCTTGAAGGCAGATCTATGAATAACTTGCAGAGTACTTATGTGAGCACAATCATGATACACTTATAAACAGGCATAAGACCAGCACAACTCAGAAAAACAACAAATCAGTTCACTGGTACTGACAAAAGGGTAGTAAAATGCTGCTTGCTTCTCTGGACCACAGAAAATAAGCGGGTTTAATGAATAACAATTTCAGCCATACCTCCCTTATGAGTGGGTGGGAGTAGTGGAAGACCAGCACTCTCTGTTCAATGAATCTTTGTTGTCCTGGCAGTAAAGCAGCTGCTTGATACAAACCTGAACTAACATAAAACTACCCACAGTGGTACAACAAAGTGTTAGTTTTGCCTGATCTAAAATCTCTTTTAGCAGTTGTAAAGCACTAAGCATAACTCATCTGAGAGCAGATGGATTAGCACAAACACAGTGAACTGTTTCTTGGCTTCACTCCTTTTGTTAGCTGAATTCTTTGCCCTGAGCAACAAGACTTATCAAAAGACATCCACCGCATCCTTCCAAAGTCCTAGTTCTGCATACTCCCACCGACCACAGTTGGCTAACATCCACTCAGGCACTAAGAAAGGTAACTTCAGGCATTGCCCTTGGAGGCTATAAGAAAAAGTTGATTTAAAAGGTGGTAAGCATGGCTGTGCCAACACTTAGTTATTCTAGAATCACTTTCTTTTTCATTTCCTATCCTATAGGGTCTTTACTTTTATCTTTAATCCCTAAAATACATCACCAATTCATGGTAGTATCAGAAGCTAATGCACAACCACTTCTGTTAAACCACAATGTGTTGGACATCATAATATATCAGCCCTTGAAAACATCAGACCTATAAATTTACTGCAGTTTAAAATCAGCTGGCTTGCTTTATTTCATATTAAAGCATGATTAAGCATGGCTTCCAAGTTCTTGACTTCCACATTCTTTTCTTCAAAAACATCACAGAATTAGCTGCTAGAAAGACATGAGGTCTTTCAGACCTGAAATAAATATCTTGCCAGACGTATACAAAAGAGAATGAAAATATATTTTTCATAAAACTGTTTTCCCTGTTTCTTATATTCTGTGGTACATTTTATAAAATTATTCTTTTCAAAGCATTATTTATTTTTTACATAGCCTGTTTACTTATTCATATTTAATAAAAAATAAATTCCTTTTGCATGTGCAAATCAAATAGTGGTAGCAAATTAGAGTGCCAAAATTCTGAAAGAGAAAAATATTCATTAGAAAGCAAAAGACCAGTCTGAGCTTCTTTTGAAAAAATCTGGCCTTAAAATAATAACACATCATATGTATTGGACACACATACTATGAACAAGTCTTTATTTACGTGGAATTTCTAATATTTTTAGGGTGACATTTTTATGTAGCAAATCTAATTTTGTAACTTTCCATAAGTTGAAGAAGCAGAATGAAAAACCTGTCACAAAAATCTGTATTTCTGCAAGCATTTCTGATCAAATATTTTAGAAAAATAGAAGATTCCTACCGCATCTTCTGTTTTGTGGTTATTCAGCAAATCAGATAGGAAATCATCATGAAGACTTTCTCTCCGAATCAATGTAAATTCACGTAGGAAAACTGCTCCTTGTGTTTGGTCTCCAAAAACCTAGAAGGAAAATATATTAGGAAAAGTAAAATTTTATTTCTGTCATAGATGCAATCATAATATCCAGATAAATCAGACTGGAAGATTAAAATGTCCATGAATGGTCCTTTGCCTTCCATTACTGAACTCATTCTAACCCATAAGCATTGCCATTAATGAAAACAAAGACATGTATTAAAGAAAGTCAGTAAGTTAATGAATAACTGCCTTTTACATGAGATTCTATTGTAAAATAAAGTTCTATGTTGTTACTTACAGCTATGGTCTATAAGGCAGTTAACAGTTAAAAACTTGCTTGTGAAATTAATTAATATTTAGAGTGTATTCTTACTTTTTTGGAACAGATAGTGTTTGTCCAGCATTTTGACTGCTCTGTCATAAGAAGTTAGAGCTTAAAACTTCTGAGGGCCAGAAAAAAATTATATATAAGTACTTTGGTTAGCAAACTTAAAAATGCATGTGCATTCAAAATCATTTAAACTGACTTTACACCTATTGTTCTCAAGTTTAAGAAGATATATAAGTTACTTAAGAAAGAGGTTGTTTCTTCAGTAAGTGTTTTACCAATGCCTATCATTATATATTGGAAAAAAATAATGAAAATAAATCCACATAATTCTTTATGTTCCCACATCCTTTTGTTTGGTTGTTTGTTTATCCAAGTCAAAAAATGGTATTTTTTTAGGTATAAAGTAAATTATAATTGTTGGAAACTGCTGAAACATCACAGAGGGGTTTTTATATATTGCTTTTCATTACACTGATTGCAAAGAATTCCACTACAGGTGAAATATCCATAAAGGTAGTTAACAACCAGAAATAGGGAGTATACTAACAACTGAAAATCTAGTAGATTTTTCAGTTTTCAGCACTTCACAACATATTTTGAAGATGAATCAGCTTGAGAGAATAGTATGTTTTATCAAAATGGCTAAGTAAGAATATTTTGTACTTCAGTATTTGGCAACAAAGACTGCAACTCTAGTCTGAATCAGGCAAGTGTAACAATCATAAATAATTTATTTATGAGATTTATCTTCCAATAAAGGTATGTAAGATACATGGGCATGGTAATTGTGGAGTTTGGAGTTTCTGGTTATCTTTTTTTGTTTCTCAATATGAAGGACAAGATACTAAAATCAGGAATGTTAGATAGGGTATTTCCTTGTATTTAAGATAAGCACAAGATATATAAATAGACTGTGGTTATTACTCAGAAGTGCTGTATTACTAAATTTATTTTACTAAGAAGAATGACCATGCTCTCCTGCTTCTATTATTATGACTATTTCTTGTATTCATCCTTCTGCATAGCTAGATGCCTTAGTTATCCTAGCTCTAGTCATCCTAGCTGAGAAGTTCAGAGAAAAAGAAGGACCTGGGAGTAACATGAATATGATGTGTGGTGTCCTGGGGAAGGATGAAGTATAGGTTTGCCCTGCCACTCCCTACAGGTGTGTTGGTATTGCTCTTCGGGAGGAGGCAGTCCTGCCTGCCATCTGGGAAGTGTGACCAGAGCTGCTGCAGAGCTAGTGCAGCTATAACGAGGTCACTAGAAGAAGATGAGCTAATAAAATTAAAATGGGGGATGGGAATATCTTAATACAAAGTGCGCCATGGGAAGGCGTAAGAGTCCCTGCATCCAAACTTTATGCTGGTTAACATAGCCTTGTCTCTAGTAGTAACATACAGGGCACCTAATTCTTTTCGTTGTTTTGAGCTTCCCTGCTGTAAGTTTTAAGATTTAAAAAAAAAAAAAATAGAAAAGAAGGAACACTTTCCATAAATGGAACAGAGTTTTACAAGTGTGGGGTTTTAAAATTTATACTTAGCTTCCATGCTTGTGTATAATGTTGAGAGATACACCCACTGATACTACTCTTATATTATTGAGTCATGGCAATGAAAAATCCTCAAGGGTGTCAGAAGAAGAAACATGCATGTGCCCAAAAGAAAAAGAAGCCCTGCTGCTGACACATTTTTTTTTTTGTAATAAAAATTACGGACAAATCATTACCTTGCAAATAAAAATCTCCCTGAAATAGCTCCCATCTCATAAAGATGTTTCATCCCAGAGTGGCAAAAAATATTCAACAATAAAACTTATTTCAAGAAAGGAAATCATGATTTTAGTTTACTTTTAAGTAACAGTCTTGACTTGTGATTTTAAGCCGTTATGGTCAGCAAATGTAATGATAAATTTATGTTTAATTAAGTTTTCTTACAATTTTGTGCTTCTAATTTCAAAAGTCAAATTACAAACTCCTCTCCAATGAATTACCTTCCTAGTTCACTTATTTTACCCCTATACAAATATACCCAGATTCTGCCAAATCTTTTCCTTATAAGAGCTGTCAACTTCCTGTTGTTGAAATTTCTAACTAGTTTTCAAAAAGAAACCAAACCTACTGAATTACTCGTATCTTCCTAAGGTATCAATAGTTAAAATAAAGATTTCATAAAGAATGCATCAGCACTATCAATAATCTCAATAAAGTATTGCTAACCTTTAAAATTTAACTATTTACCATATCAGTATTAATGCCTTAACTGCCGGTAATTACATGGGAGGGAAGTAGATGCCAGAGGCACTATTCAGGAAGAATAAACAGACCACAAGTGTCAAAAAAAGACATTGGGAAACTGAGAATTAAGAAAGAAGATGAGAAATAAAAAACAAGAAAAGCAGTAATGAAAGCATGATTTTTTTATATTTTTTTTTACTCAGCATATGTGAACGATAAAGTCTTGGAAAAAGGAGAAAACTGAAAGGCATGCAGTCATCTAAAAAAGGTTATTCTCCTTTTGATTTATATCATACACTTTTCTGCTTTGAGCAGTAGTTCCTCCTGAGTTCACTGTAATTTTTACATCTGCTGATGAAATTTAGTCTACTGTAGCAGAGTATGGCCACCCTTACTGAGAGACCTGGAATCAATCCATTTAAGACGCATGTCAGGAAACTGGATTAATATCCGGAAAGACTGTTTTGCATTTCTCAAATTTCCTTAAAGTCTTGTCTACATATATGTCATCATTTCATTTTTTCAGTAAACCTATTATGATCGCGATATAGCCACCACATCTCCTATCTCTGTTCCTTCAGTTTATCATCAAACACGCTCAGAGAATAGTCTCCAAAAATAAGGCAACTGAACCCTTCTTAAGCAGTGAGCAAACCATACAAAGAAAGAGCAGCCTGGCAGAAATCTGACCCTCAGCAGCATCAAGTATCTGCAGCAATATGTGGTTTTTCAAGAACATGCAAACAACGTTGGAAATGAGGTTTCCCTAATGCATACATGAAGATCAACAGCATAGCAAGTGTCTCAGCATGAGGAAGATATCTGGGTATTCAGATGCCCAATTGATGTTACAAAGGAGACTTTCATGGAATTGAGGTGAGACAAAATTCTAGCAAATATCTAAGCAATAATGTTTTTCTTGTTTTAGCTCAATTCCTATCTCTCCTAGATCAACGTAAAAAAATAATTGTTCCATTAGATACAGTCATATGATTCCATGGGGCAGAAATCTTTGAGGAGTCAGGCGGACAAATACAGAATTAGATAATAAAAGGCATAACACAAATCAAAGGGTGGAAGGATGTATCTCAGTCAATAGAGTCTAAGTTTTCTTGCACTTGAGTACTGTCCCACTGTGGAAGTTACTTCATTAATTTTGCTGTGACCAGCAATAAAGTCAACTACTAATAATTCTTTGTTAACGAGGTGTAACAGTGATACTTCGCTGAATTCAAGAGGCATAGAAATAACAATACAGGCCAGGAATGTTTTGCAAATAATCATGACACCTTCAATAACACCTTTCTCAGCACCGAGGCCAAGGGATTCCAAAGTATCTCACTTACAAAGCAGCAATATCAAATGTAGCTTCAAATATTTATAATTAACTATTTGGGAGGAGTTAATTCCTCCAGGAGTAGTTTCAGGTGACAGTTGCTCAGTTAAAACTTTTCTTATTTTGGATACTCAAAGCCTAAAGCACACAGAAAATTATTACTGACATCAAAACTTGAGGCAAAAAAATATGTACTAGTTTATTAAAAATACTTCTTCTGACAAAATTATTTTAAAAATCAAGTTCTTTAAGCTCACTGTTTTTTTCCGAGAGGCCTAGAGTGCCTTGGCAATGATAAGAAGGATTACTTATCCTTATTAGTAGTATTCTTAGGCATGAATTTCTTGGATTTTATGACAGAAACAAATTAGAACATGAAGCATGTGACAGACATTAAGGTATTAAATACCAGAAAGGTAACAATGACGTTTAGAGTAATGGATGAGGAATGCAGGTTTTTAACAAGCCAAGTTATTTTGCAACACCCTTTTTGGTTTAAACTTGACTCTAAACAGCATAGCAACTTACACATATATTTCAACTCTGAATTACTCTCAGTAACAACAACATTCCACTTTATTGCCTGCACAATTCCAAGTGAACAAGTGCCACATTTTTATATGGGTGACAAGAGCTTTACAGCCTTGCAAGACACAATCACGTAAGAAGGAAAGGCATCCTAGAAGACTCACAGGTGTGTCTAAGCAGCTCCTAGCTGCCAAATGAACTTGATTAGTATCACTGGTGCCTCAAGCAAATGTTTAACAAAATCTCATAGGGAGTTCCGAAACAAAAAAATTACTATCGTTGCCTTTAATCTTCCATGGTTTTGTGATGTAATTTTGATCCAAATTTTCTTTTTCTTTATTCTCCAAAATGGAAGTAGGATGGGTAGAGAGGGGTACAAGTCCAATACCAGGTCCCAAATTTAGAAGTGATTATAGTCTGGCTTCAAATCTGAATTCTGAAAGCTGTTTGTCTTTACCAAAGTCCATGTAAGAACTTGAAAATATGCAGAGCTTTTACAGCCTGATTCTGCCACTGTTAATCATTTTAAACACTTTTCATTCCTCCATGGAGAGCCAGAAAGTTATGCACAATTTAAAATCTGTTCTGTATGTTTCCTTATGGGAATTTCTTGGGTATGAGCACACCATGTTCTTCAGAGGAATACATGCAAAAGGAGATACTACCCTATGTAATTAAGGACATCACTGTCCAATTGTTATGTTTCTATATCACACATTTATACACTGGTCCTTCAGAAATGTTCAAATTTTTCCAAACAGATTTTCTATCTGTCCCCATAGGGAAATATGCAGGCCCAGGTAATCAGAGAGGCTGTGTCAATGCATTTGTAATAGGGTTGATAATTTGTAACCTTTACTGTTATAAAGTCAGCTCTTGCTTTAACCCAAAGACTAGAAGACTCCATGTCTGTTGTGAATTGAGAGATAAGATACATTCCAAAACAAAAGATCTGATTTTTAGGCAGAAGTAGTAATAACTCCAGCTTAGATTTTTCTTTTCCTTTTACCATTGTGTTCTCACAGATTGAACTAGGACTGTGAAGATGATTGTTCTCCCCGTGAAAGGTCCCTTCCCTTCTATAATATTTAATTTTCTTTGGATTCAGTCCAAATAAATTGCTTTCTTGACAAAATTACAAGAAGAACAAAACAAAGAGGTTTTTTTTTCTTTCATTTTTGTCAGCTCAGACAAGATGATTTGTTTCATTTCTAGGCCACTGTAACAAAATTAAAGGAAACTGTGGGCTATTGTAATGAATCTGCCATAGGACATGATGTTAAGTTCCCAGTGACCCCATAGCCCAATGACAAATGCGCTCAAGTGGGTATAGATAGCTTTCACATGAGCATCTCCATTACTGGCATGCTGGACAGTCATCTACTGGAGTGGTGTCACTATATCGAACATAGTTAATACCACGTGAGAAGGCAGGAGAAAACTCAGGTGATTGTACACACAACTCTCATAAAGTCACAGCAAGTAGAAAGCTTGTAAGAAAGTACTCAGATTCTTGGGTGTTCTCTGTGTTTTCGTCTCACCTTCAATTCTTTATTACCCTTGGAATAAGTTCAGCATCTGTACTGAAGGTAGAAGAGACTGTTCCAGGTCTAAGATAACTGTTATCAGCAGGATGTCTTCCTATCTTTCCTGTTAGTCTGGTTTCAAAAGGAGTTCTCTTTGTTCATGCAGAATTTTTCTTGAAGGTAACCTTCAGAGGTTAGATTCTCAGCTTTCCTTGGCATGTACATTTAGTAACTATTTCTTGCCTTACAACCCTTACATTTTATGGTTTTGATTCTCAGCTTGTTAACTTCTTCTAAATGGAAGAAAGGGTTGTCTAGATTTACAAATTAAATCAATCCTAAGCTAGCATTTGTCACTACTGCAATATCTTCTTCTGACATCTCAAAATAGGTTTGCATATCCCAGGAAGGATAAGTTATATGACAGAAAAAAACAAACAAAAAAACCCCTTACCCCTGTAGAAAACAACTTTTTACTGAGACCTGAATATCAACAATATAGCTTTCTGATTCCAGTCTTTCAAACAGTGATGATATTATTGTTTCTGAATTAATAGCCTGTCTCTTAGGAAACTGGCTACTGTTTGTTGTGGTTTTGTAGGTTTAGAATTTTTAAAGAGAGAAGGAGGTTCTTATTTGGCTTCTCTGAAGGTACTCACAAAGTGCCTCAAAATACAAACCCAAATAGTAATTTATTTCCCAAGGGAATGTTTTATTCAACAGTAAAATGTTCCCACCAGAAATCTTTTCGCTTGTCTTGAAATATATTTAATCTTTTTTTCTTTCCTCCTTGCCTTTCCATAGAGACTGAATTCATTATTATCTTAATGGTAATGCCCTGACTTCTTTTAAAGCCTGTGAAGGAAATGTGGCTTTGTGCTAATTATTTTCAGTTCTTAAACAGCCACAATAGAAGAGTCTGGTTAATGTATTCATTGAAGGAATTATTTAAGCTCCATTTCAGTCTCTCATTATAAATGAACAAAAGAAACAAAAAGTGATTTGCACTCAAGAATTACAGCATGAAGTGTCCCTCAAACAAAACCACCAGCTACTAACATCTTGGACAGACATTAGCAATGATGGGGATAAATTTGTATAGCATGCACACGCCTACACTTGACCCACAGTGTACCAACAAGGGAGAAAGCCAATATGGCCCCATTAAATGGAGTGGCAAACATACAGAATGCACAAGAACACAGCAATTCTCCTGCTGCCAAGCAACCTTGGCCAAAAAAGAAGGCGGGAGGGGGAAACTTGAGAAAGAACAAGAAAAAAGGGAAAAACAAAAAGAAGAGCAGGCTGCGGGGGAAAAATGTTGAAGTCACATAGATGCAAACAAATCAAAGTTATACAATCCCTTTTAAAACCTTCTGATTAGAACCTTCTTTCTAGCTGTAGTTAACACAACATGCACAGACATTAGAAAGCTTCATGAACAAGAGCTGGAATTATATTTGAAACTTTATCTAGTTTCTCATTTACTGGACACACAAGAGGTATTTAGATGGGTTAGACTTGTGTTCGTCAAGCAAGTTATTTTTAAAAAAATAGAAAAAACTACTCCAGTTTGAGCAAGATTGTGTCTGAATTCAAGGCAGATTTGCCTTCCAAAACATGCCAAACAAATAC
This sequence comes from Phaethon lepturus, assembly GCF_000687285.1. Taxonomy (NCBI): domain Eukaryota; kingdom Metazoa; phylum Chordata; class Aves; order Phaethontiformes; family Phaethontidae; genus Phaethon; species Phaethon lepturus. The sequence goes on along the minus strand of NW_010576369.1, from coordinate 586 downwards.
TGTTGTTAAAGTACTTGAAATACTTGAAAGCAGACACATGAATTTCTATGTGACCATAAGAAACTAAGATATAGTCTGAAGAACTCATTTTCTACCACCTGTTTCATTGCCTTACTTTCTTGACCATCAAGAGGTAAGGAATGGATAATTCCACTGTGATTTTTCAAATGAGGAATTGATTTTAAAATGATCAGAATCAGTATGTGCCATGTGAGAAAGTGGAACAAGTAACAGCTTCAGAAATCATTCTGAAAGCTTCAGTATATTCATCAATGCAACTTGTTGCTGACCTGCAATATCTTCCTAAAGGCCAGAATAGACATCAAACTACGCCAAATTGCATGAACAAGTAATCATCTGGGATTAGCAAGATCAGTCATTTGCAAATGACGTCTAATCACCAGCACCTGATTTCAAATGATTATTAGCATGAAAGAAAGCAGAAAACAAGAATTATCATTGTTTTGCAACATACAGAATTATAGAATAGTTTCAGTTGGAAAGGACCTTAGAGATGATCTAGTTCCAACCCCCTGTCATGAACAATCTTCCATAAGACCAGGTTGCTCAAAGCCCCATACAACCT
>NW_010576368.1:0-19987 GCF_000687285.1 Phaethon lepturus | reverse complement strand
GTACACTTGATCCTATCATCCAGATCACTTACAAAGTTATTAAACAGCATAACAATAAAACACGGGAAACGGCAAAGAGGCAAACTCCAGCAGTGGTATTGCTAGACTATGTTATTAATTTTGGATTAGGTGTGAGTGATGGGTTTATCATTTACACTAGAGATCAGGGAAGGGTTCCATCCAATTCTTCTCTATCAAAAAATGGCTCCCTTTATGACCCCTCTGAAGAACAATATGTGAACAATTTATAGCTAAATTATATGATGCTGCTAAAGCTCTGGCAAATGACAAAGGTTGCTGGCAATGGTAAGTTGCAGCATGCAGCAGAGAAATCTTCCTTGTCCAGATTTTACTACCATTTTTTGGTGGAAAAAAACTTTAGAGAAATGGGTAATATCTTTGAGAGCAGAGCGAGTGATTACCTTGTTCAGCCAAAATCTTGTACAGAATGCAGTTGGTAACCATCTGCCTTCGTACTATTTGTCTGTGGCTCTGGCTGTGCCTGACCTACATGTGACACTTCTGAGCAGATGTGTATCAGGATACAACAGATGAGAGAATGTCAGCCCCTGCCAAAAGGACGCTACACATATTGGGAAGAATGAACACCAATAAATCAGGATCAGATGGGATTGTTGTATGGCTTTTTTAGAGTTGAGAAACAGTTGAATTGTTTTATCTATTATATTAATTGATAAAAGATTTAATAGTAATATGTCTTCCCATTGTATTTGTCTTAAGCAGTAACATAACACTTGTGTTCACCCAGGACCTTTTATTTTCAGGGCATTAGAGACTGAAACACAGGTTTGATGCCTGGAAATCAAGATCCACCAAAAAGACATTAATTCCATCCTATTACCTCCCACTTACCTTCTATTCATGCTTCATTTAACTCATATGAGTGAGCGACTGAGGCATAATATCAGAGTTCACAGGCTCAGAGTATATATTTAAGATATTTCAGGAGGTAGATAAGGGAGGGGGAAAGGGACACTTGGAAGGATTAAACACAGATGAGTTGAATGCATGTATGTTGGAAGGGGAGCTCTGAACACACATGGAACCTGCATGACAGCTGAGACAGAAGTGCTGTGCTGTTAACAAGCGTCACGTAGAAATGGAGAGAGCCGTGTGCTCAGCTAATATCCCGTATCTGTCTGATAGAAAGCAGCCTACGTGTCTTCATTTAAACTGCAGGAGATGGCATTTTGTGGTAAGCATTTGTTGTTTGGAAGAGGTGTTGAATTTGGTTGGCCAAGGAGAGTTCATCAGGAGGAATTTTTGAGGGACAGGCTCCCTGATGTTAAGAATAACAGTTAAGGCTATGTATGGGACTGAAACTTCAATTTCACTGTCTTTCCAGTATTAGCTCCACGGTTCTACACAGTTCTTCATTATAGAAGGGTCTTTAATTGTTACAGTGTCTTTTAATGAAGCTTCATCTAAGGATCTGTTTACAACCGGACAACGCCTCATTAAAAATACTTTGTATGGTGACTTCTTTATACAAAGAATGAAAATAGTTTTCTCATCTAATATCCGGGTGCTCTAAATCACCAGTGAATTTATCACAGGCAATTCATAAGCATTTGTATCAGCTGGATACATGATGCTGTCAGCAACACGATTTTAAATAGGAATGCCAGAATTTTTCTTAACGAAAACAAGTGGGCAAAAATCAGAAGCAAAACTGATGAGAAAATGGAATACATTTGATTTAATAAGGGCGCATGCATCTTTTCAAAGACAGCTGAATAAATTTAGACCAGAGGGATTTGTCTCCTTTTTTGTATTATTGTGATTATTAAGACCAACAGTATTAATTTAGCTTAATGTTATTTTAATGCCAGTATGTTTTCAGAATCAGAGATAAATCTTTGATGTCCTTGAATGTAAATGTAAGCTGTACATTTAGAAATAGCACTGTACTAGCACCCTAGTACTGACTTCCCCACTGCATTACTATGCTCTCACGGATCCCTGCATTTCCTGCTCCCAGTTTTGCACCCATTGCAGAATTTACTGAAAGCCACAAATCTAAACGCTGTGACCCGAATGCTGACTTCTTCACTAAATCATGTTACGTTATAGTAATGACGTAACATATTAATGACGTAACAATAGTAATGAATTAGGACCCTATCCCAGGAGCATACACCTTCCAGGGCCACTAGGTTTGAGTGTGCTCTCACAGTCCTTCCCCAGAGATGCATGGGGACCGGGGAGTGAGGTTGCCCTCCATGCATATGTTCAAGAGGCAGAAAAGAGCTTTCTGAATCGTGCTGTTTGGATTACACCCTCTTGATCTCTCTGTGTGCTGTCTGGTCATGCGTTCCTGGTTTACCCTTTTTGTTGACAGATGGTTAATACGCAGCTAATACTTGAGTAACACCACTGGTACCTGCCCCCAGCTGGTCAAGTGGCTATTTCCCGGAGGCTTAGCTCGTATAAAAGATGAGGCAGAAGGAATTACTGTGTTTCACTCAAAATTCCCAGACAGGTTTCAGCTGAGACAGAACCTCCCAGCAATATTTTAATCCTGCATTTTTCATGAAAGATACAAGGCCTTCTAGCTAACTTTGTATTTAAAGTAAGTAGCAGCAATTTGTAGAACCCAGCAATAAAATTACATCAAAATGACAGTCTTTAAGACAGAGCAAGGAAAAATTGTAATGCTTTCTTCTGCACTAATGATTCGAGAGGCATAGCTAGACTTTCGAGAATAAGGCTACATAAATTAATTTTTTTGTATGGTTTTTATTGGCATGATCTTCCTGCAGTTTTTTGTTATAGCAATTAAGCTTCAAGATTTCCTTGAAATCACAAAACAATAGATTAACCTCAGCACTAAAGAAATAATTTTTTTTTTCCTGGCAGTTTGTTTAGTGGGCTAACTCTTCTCCTGTTCACAGTAATGCACACAGAGAAAGCAGAGCCTTACCCCACCAGAAAATTTTTGACAGAACCCCAGCAACCACTGCCAAACCATCTAAATGGTCTCAGCAGACTGAGTAGTCCTTGATATTTTATGGAATTAGTGCCAGACACTAATTCCTGATGTTTCTGATTCAGAGGGTGCAATTCACCTCACCTAAACATAGGCATCTACAAAGGAGATGTCTCCATCAGAGCTATTCTCCTAGCCACGTTTTTCTTATCAGCAGAGAGAAATGAGCCCTTCTCCCTGTGATTCATCTCATCCTAAGGTAATCATCCGAACCAGATCAGATGACTCATGAACTAGAAATGCATGTTTCTATCCATTAGCCTAGGAAGGGAAGCCTAGTCTAGCTCAGGTGGAGACATCTACCTGGCAGATGCCTCAGGTTAGGTGAGATGAATGCTATCAAGCGTCTCTCCAGTGTTTCTGTGTCCTTGGTAGAGTAGACAGGAATAATTTGTCATAAAAGAGGAAGTCTGCATTCAAAACAGGATCTTCCCATGTAATAGTTTGCTATAGGGCACAGTCCCTTGCCTTCTGGAAGGAAGAACTGAAATAGGGCAGCTGCTCCTGCAGTGACAAAACATAAAAGGCAGAAGTCGTCTCCATAAAAATTTAGGGATGCAGTGAAATTGCACCCTGCTGCTCTAAGAAAGGATTCAGCTTTCTGTATTCCAGGAAGAAATGAAAGGAAACCTTAGCGGTGCCATTCAGTACAAAGACCCTCCATACCCCTCTCAGCACTCTGCTTATTTTGGGGGCCAGGGTAGGTGGGGTGTTGTCAGGGATTTGCGTTATCTGAGTGGGAGGGAGGAAGAGAAACAACAACAAGACATTTAAAACTGATTGATAAATTCCAGGTGTGTCTTTGAAGAATACTAATATACTCTATTTCCTTTTGTTTACAGTATATATTCTATTCTAAAATAGATCTGATGAGAAAAACAGAGCGCACCTCCATACTTATTGCATTTCTGGAAATGTGTCTGTATTTATTAGTGGCATCTGCTATTGGTGGCAGCTCTTGAGTAGAATCCAAAAGTCCTGAATAACACCTGGCTTGCTTTATTATGGTTAAAAAATTGCTTTTGCAGGCTCACAGCAATTAGCAGAAAGATTGTATTTTGTTCTGCATGCCCTTTACTAGCAGTAATACAATACGGAAATACCTCAGAGGGTCTCAGCAATAACTGGGTCAAACTCTCTCATAACTCTTTCCGCTTGACCTGGAAAATTGACACTACCATAGGAGTGCACCATATATATGTATAGTGTCGAAACACTGTGTGTTTTTCAATCTTGCACTCAGTTTTCCATTTATTCACCTTCCTTTTATGATTTATTTGAACTTTGTCCATACCTTGATTTTTTTCCAACCTATTTAGCCTCTAGATAAAGACCACTTAGCTGCTAGCAGAAGCAAAACTCATTTTCACGCAGCATTTATACTGAGCGTGTTCTAATTAAGTCAGTTAAAGCAGCTATCTGCAATTCAGCATGTCTGAACAGCTCTCCATTCATCAGCGATCTCCTGTAAACATTTAGGACACCTTGACCTTGACTAGCTGTGAGTGTAGAAAATGCACCATGATTGAGGTTCAGGGGATGCTTCTCGGCAGTAGGGTGGCAGCGTTTTAAGCTGTTACTCCAAGTTATTCCCAGTCATGAGCGCAAAGAGCCAAGAGGAACAGCAGCTCTCGGAGACCACGCTGAGGTCCCGTGGCAGGAACGGGGTGCCAGGAGGAGGGAATCCCTCAGCAGAGTGAGAGACATGATGTGAGAGAATGTAGAATCTCCATCCAATACTCACACAGTAAACTGGGGAAATCATATTTTTCTATCGGGTGAATTAAACATTTTCTCACTTGATTTTGCAGAAATCCAGTATTTCAAAAGTAGGCCCACATTCAACTGTCATGATCTTCCCCCCACCTACCCCTGTTTTTTTTTTTCTTTTTAGCCAGCTCTTAGAAGCTGGTGGACATACCATCAAGGTTTCTTCATCATCACAGCCTGAGTGTTTCACTACTTCTACCTACAACACCCAGAAATATTTTCCATTTTGGAAAGTTCATACATAAAGTTAACATTTTAGTAAATGTTAATATCTAGGCTTTTGAACCAGCAGAACAGGTTATACCAAAAATGGGGTGATTTGCATGCATGAAACCATGACAGAGAAGAAAGTATTGCTGCTCAAGTTCCCATGTTTTGCCCAAAGTCCAGAGATTAAAGCAATCCCTAGAATATGTGAAAACCAGTTCTTATTCTTGTAATAACCAGAGTGGATCTGAACCTACTTTTCTTACCTTCCCAGAGTGCCTAAACAGCAGGCTGTGTAATATAAGGATGCTCCTGTCACTGCCACTCCTTTTCATCCCTAGAAGGTTATTGGGGTAGGAACTAGTGCCCTGGTATTACAAGTCCCAGATGAACGCCCTGACCTCCGCTCCATCCATCTTTCTCTTGTTGTCTGCCTCTGGCTCAATTTATATTTAACCACTGAGCCTTTGTATAAGACAAGCACTACATTATTTACTTCCTTCCCTGTGTTTTGAATGCTGTCTGTACTTTGCACTTCATTTCATAAAGGATTAAAATGCTTGAAATAGATTTGATATGTTTTCCTTCAGCCTTCAAATAAATGATTGTTATCATTGGCTTCTGCAAGAGAAATTTTAAAAAGTTTTAATCTTGACTCATGTTTCATAACTGCTGTTTTTAAATTTTTCAGTTTGAGAGATGAACTGAATAATTATTATTTTTTAAATCCTAATTTCTCTTTGTTCTAATCATTATACTATCTGCTGTCAACTGCCTTGAGGTTTCGTTAGGTTTCAGACACTGAATGTCCTTGCCACTTGAGACTAAGCTTAATAATTTAACAGCATTTTCAGTGTTCAACGCCAGGAGAGATTGAGCTGTTAAGCCTGCTAGTTGTAGTTGCACAAAGTCCTGTTGCACAGTATAAAATGCTTATAATTTCCAATCTATTAAAGCAGTCTCTTTGCATTTTGCTTTTATTCTCTGACGTAGAAAAAAAGTGCTAATTAAGCAAAATGAGTTCAACTACAGTTTTATTTAAGGGAATTCTGCTTAAATTTATCAAAAACTACTCCAGACAAAAACTTTGGACATGAGGTAAAGTAAGATAAATTTTAACTCTCAAGAAGTGGATAGAGATATAATCAGGAGCTTATTATGACCTAGATATTTTTGGCATTCATATATAGATATCAGATAGGTTTCCCGTATATCATCCCTCTAGCAAAAGCGAGTTGTTATAGTCCTATCCTTATTCCACTCCATGAAAGCTAAGGATCACAGTGAACGAAACATATTTTTCATGCAGAGAAATCACAGTAAGAGACTTCCTCTAGCAGCATGCTTTCCCTCTCGTCAATTGGCTAGGGATACATCTCCCCCTGAAGGGCTGAAGTTAGGAAACAATGAGGATCCAGAGAGAGGTAGCAGCTTCAGGCTCTTCTACAAAGAAGTCCTGATGAACATCCTGTGCTTTGCCTATTTTTATCTCCATTGTGCTCAAAAATATCATAAAAGCCCCTACTAAACTTCAGTATAAGAGCAGCTATAGGCAGGAAATGAAGGTTTGATGACACTGGGCTAAAGTTATGACCAGCCTTGTGAGGTCTGGTGACCTGGGATGTAAAGTGAGCCTTATATGCATTCATAAAATAAATACACATACATATAAAGCCAAAAAACCCCCTCACTGATAACTATTTGCAAACGTAGTTGGTTTTTTTTAACAGAAAGAAGTGATGTGATTATACTTTTGATCTCACTGACAAATAAAAGCTCTGGATTGCATCCCCTAAATGCAATAAGAAAATAGCAAAAACAACAGAAGATGAAGACCTGGATGAGGGAGACATGATGTTACCTAGAAGACTGTTGCTGGTGAAGGTGGTATTTTCTGCTGCCCAGTTGGCTGAGACCACATCTAGGGCATGACCAAGTGGCTACTAGGGAATCGATGTCCTGGCATGCACGTCGGGGTCTCGTGCCTTTTGAGAAACCCCGGGGTTCCCCAGCATCTCCAGCTGCTGCTCCAAAAGAGCACAGCTCTTCAGCAGCCCTGTGTGATATCTCCCAGCCCCACATTTTCCATCCATCCACATGCTTCCAACACTTTTAGACATTTGTATTTAGTAATAGACTTCTAGAGAGGCCTAAACTGTCACTGACTGCAATGGTACCTCCATGCAGCCAGCCACCTACATGGAGTCCCCAAAATGTAGGGGTTCTCACCAAGAGTCCAAGCCTACAGCAACCCTTAAGCAATTTTGATGAAGCTAACAAAGAACAGCGAGATGTTAAGGCAGCTAATACTGATTATAAATTAAAGGGAATCCTATTTGACAACTAAATCCTATTAAAGTAAGCAGGTGGATTACAAACAGCACGTCTGATAATGAAATGGGCACGTGGAAAACACTCTGCAGGCCAAAAAGAAGCGAGCACAGAACAGGTCTTAGCACTTAGGATGAGCGTTAAGGCTGCTTTGCGATGGTAGGAGCCTGCCTGTTAGTCACTGAAGGTAGGACCCACCAGATGTCCGTCCTGCAGACATCGGTGTGTGATCTGGTCACCCGACGTTATAAACCAACACACCAAAGACGCAAGTCCCCACACGTGTTTTGGATACTCCCCTCAGGGTGGGATGAAAGAGGCCCTGCGAGTGCCTGTGGCCCTCCAGAAGCTGTGCCAGGCGGCCCTCCGAGGTGGGCAGAGGGGTCCCACCCAGAGCTGCTGTGTGCTGCACAGCTTGGGGCCCTCCTACGCTGGCCAACGCCAGATCCGACAGGACTGTAAAAGGGCAGCTGGAGAATTCAATCTTTTTGCTAAAAAGGGGGTTCTCACAAAACGTTGAGGTTCTTGCCCGCCAATTTTAGGCTTCAGGCCCTCAAGGACTGCCTGTGCTCGGTAAGCGGATCTGCTGAGGAGTCCACTGAACTTGTATTGGGCCAGGAGCACGCAGCCGTGGCTTGGTGTGGTACTGTGACCATCAAGTTTTACCTTGTCGTGAAGCGACCATCCTCCCCGAGGCGCAGTGCCATGCAGTGCCGGCTGTCCTGTGCTGAGGGCCGGAATTTGTGCCAGCACCCAGGGCTGCGTGGCGCGGGGACACCAGTTTGCTCTGTGGTACCATGCTCTCACAAGCTTTACAGACACCATCGATCACAAACTAGGTCCCGCCCTTGAGTGTAAAAACAAATGCCACCTCTGAGGCCGTGCCGTGGGAAAGGAAGACAGGCGGGATGTCTCACTGTGAAAGTGCCCTGCTACGAGAGCGCACAGCCCTTTCACTGAGACAGCCACGGACATCGGATGAAGGAGGAGGAGGAGTTCCAGCCAGCGAAAGGGAAGTTACTTAGCGCCCTAGAAGATATTCGTTCTATTATTTTCTCACTCTGTACACGCAAAAAGCAATGTTATGGGAGATATTCATTCTTGCAGATTATCTACTTTCCAAACCAGCAGAGATTCAACAAAGACTGAAATAAATACATAATGTGTGTACTATCTATCTACATCCCAAATCAATTTTAGAGATGGGCTACCAGTGTGAACAGCCAGAGATCCAGTCCGGAGATGGATGCAGAATTACAGGGACGGAGAGAAATCTATATGCTCAGTGTATTTATCTACATTCTAAACCAATATTAAAGCTAGTTTACTCATGTGAAAAATAAGTGCTACACAGTTCAGAGGGGGAGAACACATCAATAGCTGTTCTGTGGAGACGTGTGTTAAATAACAAAGATGGCCTTCATGCCACGCGTAGCTAGTGAATCTGTATTGTGCAGAGAAATTCTACAGCCCCCCCCAAATGCTCACGCTAAGCAGTCTTTTCGAAAGAAGAATATTTATGCTTTCCATTAATTTTCTTCCAAACTTCTTCAGGAGCTGCTAAAAAGTCATCATCGCAGTGCTCTCTCTCCGCCTTGGTGTTTCCTACAGCCCTCATCTCAGCAGTGGGTGGCCTCACTAAGCCTGAGGAGAGCAGCGCTGCTGTGTCTCCACAGGGACCAGCCCTTCCCTCGGTTGCGGCTTCCTTCCCCCGTGACCGGCGGTGACTTCCTCTCTCCACACCTCGCTGCTTGCCCTGCCTTCGCTCCCTTTTACTCGTAGCTCTCGTAGCTGTTGGGCTTGACATTTTTGCAGTGCCTGGAAAGGAGAGGCAGGTGAAGTCTGATCGATTCCCCGGGATTTGGTTGTTTAATAGCAAAACCTGCTGCTTTTGCCAGCAGTCTCAGCAGCACGGCTGGCAAGGAGTAGGCAGTAGGGGAAAGAAAGGTCTTCTCCTTACGCAAGGCTCGCCAAGTCCCAGGTTTCCCTGTCGCTGACCCTTGCACCCCTCACACGCCGTTTTATTGTCTGCACGCACAACGGCTGCCTCCTGCGAGCGCCAGGCTCGCACAGGCTGCCCTGCCCTGCTGTTCCCTTCATCCCTCCTCCGCCTTCGCAGGCATTTTTTTCCCTTTTAGCTTATCAACACCAGGAAGAGCCGGCTGAGCTGAGCCCTTACTCTTTTCTGTGACTGCGGTCTCACCCCCATCAACACCTGTCTCTCTCATAAATTAATCCAAAATCAGTCAATAACCCCATCAGATGAGCCACGTCCCTCGCTTTGCACACACGTTTGTCTTGCTCTGATTAATATCCCAAAAATTAGCCTCTAGCAGCTTAGCCTAATTTTGAGAACTCTCACAATAGACCAGCCTGTTCTGGAGCTCAGTTTATTTTCCATGTGAACGAAAGAGCCATTTCTTTGGAAAAGGAAAATGCCCTGCTCAATAAGTTCAGGTGCTGATGAATAATTATCCCCAAATAAGGCCCCTCTTATCAAATTAATGTTTAATATGTGCATTTGAGGGTTGCTTATGAGAGTAACTTGCAATCTTGTTCAGTATCAGTAAAGCGCAGCAAATCTGTAAGGGAAAGGCATATGACAGCAGCATTGGAAATGTTGTATGTAAATTTTGTTGGGTATCTGATATGGACTTAGTCCTGAACTTGAACTCGATAAACAGCTACTTTGCTAAAGATTCAGGAACAGCTCTCCCTTCTTTACCTCTAAAAAGGTTCTTGCATATTTACACATGAAGGTAATCAAACCCCACTGCCTGCACAGCTCCTCTAAATCCTTTTTTTACAATGCATTTCTTCCTGAGAGGACTGTCAGAGCTGTTGTCTGGTAATGTTGCAGCTGTGAAGCCAGGAAAACTGATTTCAAATTCCCGGGAGAACAGACTCTTTGTTCTTATAAGCGTGGGGAGTTGCGGTGATTTTCATCAGGAGCTGTACCTAACATGCAGATGGCAGTTCGTGTTTTCTGCCATAGGCACTGCAGGTAATGATGGAGAGAAGCGACGTTTTGGGAAGTGCCAGATTCTTGTATCACATTCCTGGAAATGTGGCAGAGAAGGAGACATGCACCGTTTACATGTGGGCAGTATCTTTTTGTTCCAAATATGATTTCTGATCTCTCATGTGTGTGTATATTTCCCAAGACAACTAATTTTTAATTTCTTTTAGAGAGCGTACGGTGGCTTCATACGCTGGACTGAGATCTGAGCTCCTGGAGAGCAATTTCACATCAGGTTCTCATGCTTGATGCCTCTGTGGCTTTGGGTGCGCCTGATCCTACAAGGTGCTTGGCATTGTGCAAGACCCAGGTCCCAGTCCCCTGAAGCTCTTAAACATGTGATTAATTTTTAGTCCCTTTGACTTCAGTGACTAAACTGCTTAGCTGAATTCACTCCTAGGCACTTAATCTTCCTACTTGAATTTCAACATTAGCGAAATGAGGATATTTCTTTCTTTAATATAGAGGGATACAGCGAGCATTAATTAGTTAATATATGTGGAGTGCTTTGGAGATAGAAAGGCTATCTAGATGTTAATTTATGCAGATAGTGGAAGAAGTAGAGGGAAAAAATTGCTGTCTCTCACCTGTGCAGGGTTTCAGAACAGCATTCATTCGTTCCCTCACCCGCTGAAGAACAGAAACTAAGCACTGAGACAAGCCCACGCTTAGGAGACACTCGGAGCAGGCTTATCAGATTTAACACACTTTCCCATTTAAGGGAACGCAATCAGCTCCATATTTGCATTTCCCTTGCAAATGAGCTTCACTGACTCCTTATGGTTGGCTTTGCACTGGCTGCTTCTCATGTCTCAGTGCCATGGTAGCAAACTGTCTCAGCACTGTAGCATGCTTTCATCTGCCTTGTATCTCTGTTTAATTATGAACCTGGCAAGGAGACTCCAGCACTAGTGATTGGCGGATGCTCACCCGTTCCTGTTTTGAGACGCTGAATTTGGGCTGTGCGAGATCTTGTTTTGGCCAAGTGCTTATCTTGGATCTATAGATAAATAAATAAAGCACATAAAAGGGACTGGTTTATCTCACTTCATTTTAAGTTGTTCATGTAAGGTTTGTGTTAGAACAAGTACTGTGAAGTGGCTTTGGTGAAGATGCCCTTGCCGTTGGCTCGGGAGGCCTGTGAATAGTATCATTATCTCTCCAAAACTGGAAAGCCACAGCAGCCCCTAGATCCTTTCCCCACCTGACAGAAGTAATAAACCACTGTGAACCATAGAGCCAGGACTCTCCTCTTATCAGTTGGGAAAAAAATGAATAGCAGAGTCTCTAGAGTTTCCCTCGGGTCATGCTCCAGGGATTTCTGCCCCGTGTTTCAAGCCCACCCTCTCTGGCTGTGCCATGGGTCTGGACGTTCTTCCACTGAAAAACCATTGCCCCAGATGAAAATGGAGAGTGAATGTAAACGTGAGGCTTTATACTCAGCTCTTCACCTGTCTGTGGACCTAAGGAAAGTAGGAAGAGACCTAAACAGGGCTAAATGAAGAATGAGAGAAATAAGACTCTGGGTAAATCCCTTGGAGATCAAAATCTCAAGACACTGTCTCTAATCCTGATGGAGATAAGCCTGAAAGTACCTGCTGTCTGTCATCTGGGAAAAGGCTTGAAACATTGGGTTGGGGGGCAGGTCTGCCCCATTCATCCGGCAGGATCCCATTGCTGTGTGGGAGCGAGCGGCAATGGGCGCTCAGGGGGGTCCTGGCACCTACCTAGGGGAAGCCCAGAGGTGCCACGGGTGCCAGAGGGGTCTGGCTGAGGAGGGCACGGGCTACAGCGAAAGCTCTTCATGCATCTCTGGGCAGATGTGACAGCTCTACCTGATTGCAAAGATCATTATAAAATTCACCTTAAATAAAGCTACTACTGCCTGGAAAATATTACTGGTTTGTTAGAACAAGAGCATATAAAATCTCAACGACAACCCTATGTACCCATACTCTCTGATTTACATCTTCGCTTTTCCTAATGAAATACCATCAAGTTTTATTGCTAGTGAGCTTGTTGATAATGGAAAACAAACACTCTCAATGAAAATGAAGAGAATACGTTTTTCTAATTTTTGTCTTCCTTGTTTACCAATGCACATTAGGTTCTGAATTAATTTTTATTTGTTCCTAAGGTGAATGCTAGCTATGCCAAATTACATCGCTAATGCAGAGAATGTATGAATCTTCTGACTGATACGTTGTGATTCTATGGAAATTTGCATCTTGCCAGGAAGAAGGCTATCACCAGTGAGCTAATTGGCACCCAGTTCATGGAGATAACAGCCATATGTCAGGGATTACTGCTTACACCAGAATTTCACCTGCGGACGGCTCTGCTGACTGTTAGCAAAATCAAGCTTACAGTCCCTGAGCACAGGACTTTGTTCAAATATTTAAATGCAGCAGACAGAGCTTACAACTTTAAAAACGTTATATAAAAATCCATATAGTAACACCATAGGAACCTGCCAGTTAGTGTTTGCATTACAGCAAACTCATTACACTGTTACAATAAGCCAATCTTTCTTAAAATTTACTACTGGCTCATATATGAGAAAAACATTTCAGAATTGGTTGGGATTTTTTTCTTTTTTTAACACAGAAGCTTTAAAGAACTCAGTTGTGTATTTCGTTTGTTGTTTTGATATCACCCATAGGCTCTGCTGGAGGTTGCTGGATACAGTACAAACAGAAACAAATCAAATCAGAGACAATCAAACCCAAGCAGAGAGAAATCAGAAATCAGAAATCAGCGGCGGTCTGTACCTCATACCGTTTACGGTCTCGGCAGGTGAGGCAAACAGAGGAGAGAGAAAGAGGGGGAGACGGGTAGTGCTGTAGAGGAGGAATCCATTTAACAGCGGAGGAGTGGTGGCACAGAGACATGAAATGACTTTGGCCAAGGTTACAGGAGAAGCCTGAGCAGGAGCTGGGAAATGAGGCCAGAGCTCCTGAGATCCTCAACCACAAGGCAATCCTTCTCATTCTGTGCATCTTCTCTTTCTCTTCCTCTCTTTTTAAGGCAGAAAACGTTTCGGCTGAACATCTGCAGTTCCCCAAATTCCTTCTATTGTTTTCCATTCTGGGATTTTGAAGCCAAACAATCACCTCTTTATCTGGGCTCACCCTCACGTAGTCTGCCTGTGTTTGACAGGTTTTTTTTCAGGCACTGTCCTGATGATAATCATCACAGTGAGCTTTTCAAAGCAGGGATGAGACAGTGACAATTTACTTGGCTCAATTTCTCTGCCTGAACTAGTAAACAAATATTATCATTGCAGATGTGAGTAGGAACTAGGTAGTCTCCCGTTACGTAGCATGCAAGTCCCCACCATGGACAGTCACGCCTTTTGGAGCCTCCACAGTTTCTAAAATCCGATTTAAATGTCCGTCACTGGGACAGGCGACCGCGAAAAGCAGCCGATTCTTTGTGTGATGGGGTAAACGCACCATCCAGCATGGGAGGAATAATCCCAGCTGCACTCATCCTTACGCTCTCGCGCTGCTCTGTGAGCCGCAGCCCGGGCACAGATGAGCAGCCGGTAGCAGAGCGAAGGCATCCAGTTCTGGTTGACAAGCCAAGCGGTGCCCGTGTTGTGGTGCAAATGAAGGAGGCGCAGCAGCCACAGCTGGGGAGCTTGAAACTGGGGCCAGCAGAGCGAAGCTTGACAGGTCTAGGGCTGGCTGGGAGCAAGCCTGCGCTACCACCTGATGCATGGCGGTGATATCAGAGCAAGATGTCACCCAACCCAAGTCATCTCGCAGATGGCTTCTCGGCTTAGCTAAGCAGGTTGGGGGGAGAAACGTGGTAACATAATTAGAGTGATTCTGGGATCAAAGCTGCATTGCACCACTAAGACGTACCAGCTTGTAGCCTGGAGAGCTCCAGCATGGCACGGCATGCATTGGATAGAGCAATCCCTGTCTTGCAGAAATGCATATGTATGCATGTATAATAGATGCTGCTGTGGAGCAAAGCCTTGCGAGTACCATACAGGCAGCCAGCACAGCTCTGGATCCCAAGTCAATGCAGGTGGTGCGGTCATGTTGCAACATTCACTTTTGGGATAATTAAAGGCACCAAATGTTTCGGCAACTTGCAAGTGACTGCAGAGAAAGCCTTTAGGATTCATGTTACTCATCTGTTGTAAATGCTGAGTTGTGGAGGATCAGATCAACTAGAAAAGCAAGGTGTTCCCAAGTGGGGGGGAAAAAGGCATTCTGAATAGGGCTAGATAATATACAGGAGCAGAAAAAACATGTTTACATGAACTAACAACCTAAAATCATGTTGACAACGGAGGTAGGAAAAGGAGTTGACTTCTGAATGCCACACTAGCAAACGCCTGTGAGGAGTGGTGTGTGCAGGTTTGTTATTGATATTTGCAGTGGAGATGCTGAAGGATGTCAAAGCAAGGACACCAATTGATCCAAGATTGAAAACTAGTGGAAATGAGAACCAGGAAAGAGACCACAGTGCTTGGCTCCAATGACTTTTGGATTTTATCCTCTGCCAGATAATCGTTGAGGGAGTTCAGTGACATCTTGGCCAGCCTGTGTAAGTACTTATGGATGCAAAAGGTACCTCACGGGGAAGGCATTGAGTATTTACAATAAAAGATTTGGGACAGTGCGGCTGAACAAACTCAGCCTGAAAGAAGAATGTAATTTCCTAGGAGTGTAGATGTGCCTTTATCACATCGTGATGTAGATGTGTCGTTATAAAGATCTCTTGGTTTAGTAAACACGATGACTTGGATCCCACTTGATAGAAAGCTGCAATCACTGGGGCCTCAAGCCATCAAAAGAAGTCTTTGCACAAAAAGACAGTCAACAAGGGGAGGAAGGGAACATGACCATGACTTGAACAAGGTTGTTTGCACCCCCTCGGCGCATTGGCTGAGCACCCG
This sequence comes from Phaethon lepturus, assembly GCF_000687285.1. NCBI lineage: Eukaryota > Metazoa > Chordata > Aves > Phaethontiformes > Phaethontidae > Phaethon > Phaethon lepturus. The sequence continues at coordinate 4,735 of NW_010576368.1, read as the reverse complement.
CAGCGCTGCGCACAAACAGTAATCGTAACGAAATCTCACACTTCAGAAGTTCACAGGGAGCTCCAGTAGACAGTGCTTAATCAATGCATTACTATCATTTTGACTTCCCCTCAAACATAAGAAGCTGACTTGCTAGATCGGGGCTGCAGGATGAGTAGCGAGACGCGTGAGCCGCACACATGCAGCTTCTGTGTGCACTCAGAGGCAACCAGTGGCCGTAATCCTGCAGCCTGTTCCACGGGGCTGGCGCACGCTGCCCAACTTTCAGAATCGCTCTTTTACAAACGATCTGTCTGCAACTTCGCGAACACCTGCTCTGCGCAGAGGGTATTATTTTTGATACCAAATTTCAAGCTTCAAAAGTCAGGATGTGTCTACACAAACAGGTGCGGATGAGTGCATTTGCTTTGCATATTCTCAAACGCAGGTGGAAGGGGAGAACACCTGCCTGCACTAGCTGGGCTACGTATTCTTAGATATGTTCAAACCATTGCCTTTCTCCTTTCCCCTCCGAAGGAGGCTGAGCAAACCACACAGTGAATGCTAGGGAAGTGGTTTGCTCAGTTTATTTACTCCTTCACTCTCTTTCACCTCAAAAATAGCAAAAGAATTGGTTTTATATTTTTTTCCTAAAGCCTCCCCCAAACCACAATTCATTTTTGGATGAATTTTCATGCCTTGAAGGGAATATAGCTGCAGGTGTGTGTTACATGTGCAAAAATGAGAAGTTGTCTGGCAATTGTTTGGCAGCCTTAACTTTTTTGTTGTAAAACAGAGTAAATACTGAGACAGCTGGTGCACTGTGGGGAATCTGTGGTCGATAAAACTTCGGTGTGAGAAGGCTGATTAAGTGATACTCACAGTACTTCTAATCTTGACGGTGGCTGAAGCACAGCAACAGGCTCAGCTGGAGCGGGAGCCTCCCATCAGTGGTGACAGAGCAGCCTTTTCTGGACTGGTTTTTGTCCAGTATCACCTGAGTAATATAGCTGGGGGAATGTGAAAGGGACTATTTGGTTTCCTTGGTCAGATACATTCGCAGGGAAATTATGATTGTTTTCAATTAGATAGGTATGAGGAGTGCAGTATCATATGCTAACTAGACCTATCCGATCTTTCAGACAAGGAAACTTCATGTCAATGCTCAAAAGGCAAGGCAGCCTCTACTAACAAACCTCAGTGTCGAGAGGAAGGAGAGGAAAGACGAATAAAGGCAAGAGAGTGTCGCACTTCAGATGAGTGCAATAGATTGTGCTTTCTAACAGCTTGCAGCTTTGGAGCAGGCTGTATTTTGGGGTCTTTAGTTCAGACTACCCATAAATATGGAAGACTAAAAAGCATAACTTGCCTTAGATAGCAGGTATGATGAGAAGTGGTGAAAAGCCCAAGGGCAAGGCATGATTTTTCTCCTGGGTTGCTGTTACTCTGCTGTTTCTCTAAAACAAGGGCAGGATACTGCCGTGCAATTCTGCTGTTAGTGAACTTGTAACTCGGTGCACATAACAACACTTGGACACGTAACTCAGCCCACAAAAGGCTGGGTTTTCCCACTTTGCTAACCCTATGCAGGTGGCAGCCTCCTGGAAAAGTTCAGTTGTGACATTAGTACCTGGCTTGAATGAGACAAGCAGAATCTAATCCAGAGACGATAGTTTCTTACCTTCTCACTCTGTTTCTGAACACCTAAAAGTAGACAGGGTAATGCCACCTCTGTCAGTGAGCCATCACTGTAAGGAGTCAGGTGGACTCTTTTTGACCTGAAGTACTACTCAGTCTCAGCAAAATGTGCAGAGTTTACAATGCCTCTTTGAGTGCTGGAAAGTTTGGTACACTCCCAAAAGGTACGAAAAGTATAAAATCAGTCAGATTTCATTATGGGTGGGTTTATAAATTTAGCAGACTATGGATGAAAACTTTCCAGACTAAGTAATATCTCCTCCCTGCCAAATTCATAAATGTGTAAGAGCAGTGATTTAGAAACAAATTAGTCTATTCAGCAAGAGTGCAATCTACTGCCCTTCCAATTAGTAAAGGTAGGGAAAACATGGAAACCTCATGGAAACACCTTGCCTAACACAACTACGGCCAAAGAAATGCTGGTGTAGATGTGAAACAAAGCTGAGAGCCTGGAGCCAGAAACTGGAGGACAAATATGGGGCTATTACAAGGCACCAACTGCCCATCTGCACCTTCACACTTCTTGAATCACAGCAGCTCCCTTGGGGGTCAAACCGACAAATATGGCTACGTGCTTGCAAGCTCAGCTGGCGTTTTAGAGTATCTCTGCAAGCTTGCTTCCAACCCAAACTCATAGATACTGGATGCTAAAGCTTGTCAGAGTAAATGTGTCTCTGGATGTTCCGTCCACAACACGACCTGAAGCGTTTTTTTCAGAGAGGCTGATACATCTCAACCAGACGCTGCGGCGCTAAGTGCCATGCTTGATTGAACAACTTGTCTCCACTATTAAAATGCAGAAAGAACTTAGACAAGCATTTAGAAGCTTTGTCATTAAATAGTTTTCTTGTCAATTGATCTTTCTTGTAGGGGGAAGACAACTACTAGATCCATCAATTGCCAGCAAAAAACTGGGAACAGGTCTTAATCAGTTAAGTGGGCAAGCACGGCTTGACAGCTCCCTTCGGGACCCACAGCTCATTCGGGGCCTGACTGTTCAGCAGAATTAGCAACTTCAAGCACTGGGAAGTTGACCTTAAATGAAGGTGAGTTCACGTCTACAACGTGTCAGTGGAGCAGCAGCGTGAGAAGGAGCAGCACAAACCTCTCTCTGCTCCCCTGCTGAGGACCGTAAGACCTTCCCCCCTGACCCTCCGCCACGAGAGTCTCACACAGTTTTTAAGTGGTTTAATTGTTTCTGAAGCCTCAGTCTTTTCTCTTTCTGTTGGTTTTTTATTGTCATGCATTTCGTGACTTGTGCTGTTCAGCTCAAGCCCCGGTAGCTCTTGCTGCTCCCCGGGTGCCATGCCTTGAGAGAGCAGCAGCGCATGGGGGGAGGGTATGAGGAGATGGAATCGGGCGCCGACAGCTCACCGAGTCGAAATGGCTCTTCTTAGTGATGAACGACCAAAAATGCCCATGCACACAGCGCAAGGGGAACGGCTGCTTCCCTACAGCTGTGTCACGCGGGGGCAATCTCATCCAGCAATGTCTCTGCCGTTCCCACTCCTGATACAAGTTTTAAGCCTTGCCTGTGTACTGCTTTTTGCAGGGGCCCCAGGTGTTACAGGCATCCCAGGACACCTCTGTGTCGGACAAGCCTGACACGGCTGTCGCAGGCACGTCCCTGCCACTGAAGCAGCCTGCTCCTTAGGAAGCTGTTTCCATCTCCTTCAGCTTTAGAAATGGCTTCTCCTAATCCTTTCTAATGGTTGCTGCTAGCTGGGCTGCTCACAACCCCTCCTCAGCAAAGCCTCATGTCTTGGCAAAGAAGCAAATATCTTCCACTCGTTTTACATATAAAACACCCTAAAAGTTTCTCTGTTTCTTCACTACTATGTACGAAAAACTTGGTTTCTTCGTAGGATTGGCTTGTACAGAATGTGCTTGGAGAAAGCCAAGCGCTGAGCCTTGAAGAGCCAATACTCTTAACACACAAATTACTCATGGTAATACTGCCAACCCTGTTGCTTCACACACCTTGCCAAATTTGTTTTGCTTCTACTCCATCAACGTAGAATGACTCTCCCCTGCTCCCTGAGCTATGCCCCAGCTGCTCTCAATACACTGTGAGACTAATTATTACACTTAAAAGTCAGGTGGCGGTCAGTCAGATGCTGCACTTCAGGTAGAAATCCCTGTTGAGATTCAAGCACTGCATGGGAACATAGCAAAAATGGTAATGTTCCCACTTTTTCAAAGCTATGAATTAATGTGGAAACTCAGATGAAGATCATGCCTATTTAGAGATGTACAAGATTGATAAATCGTATTTGTCACCCTCACAATCAGTTTGAGTTTCAATTAAGTAGAACTGAATCACCGAAGTACTTATTTCAATTACGATGGGTGGATTCAGGCCATAAGGTTTACATGTCCAGTTTTATTTTTATCATGTTCTGCACCAATTCATTCTCCAGAATAATAAAAGCTGCAGAAAATAGTATTCACAGCGGGTGTGCTACAATAAATTTGAAATTCTGATGACCATAAATATAAGCAGATAGTTTGGAAAACAAATTTTCTGCATTGCTGACGGAAGTTCAGTTGTCTCTTACTTAATGATGTCATCACTGGTACCAAGTGCTTGGCCACTAATTATAGCATCAAGTTTACAAGGGATCTGCATAGGGCTGAGAAATACAACAGCCACTCGGTGGAGGGAATCACTGTTCGTTGTCCCATTGAGGTTATAGAAACCGATGCCAATAGACAAAGCAGAAATGCAAAACACTTGGCTGCAATCATCTCTCTAATTTATTGTGACCGAAAGTGCAACAAATCACCTTTCGGCCAGTTTTTTGACGTGTTTTTCCTGTTGCCCAGCACGGCGTGGGGAGCAGCGGCTGCCAGGTGGCTGCATGGCCAGGCAGAGCGTGGCTCCCTCCCTCACCCTACGTCTGGGGTGCTGCCGGGGGGTTCCTTCCCACCCCCCGGGGCCAGGTGGCCTCTGCCCAGCACGGAAGGTTTCCCTGCACCTCTGCCGAAGACTGTGCTTTTCAGAAAACCTTTAGGCTTCTCAGCTTTCCTGAGGGTAGGATTTATATATATAATTTTT
>NW_010576367.1:0-17351 GCF_000687285.1 Phaethon lepturus | reverse complement strand
GAATGGGTGCCGGTAACAAAACCGGCATAATGCAGCGTTTGGTCTGCTATAGCAGGCTGAAGAGCCAAAACTGATCCCCGGCGCTGGGGCTGGAAGCATCCCGGGCACGGAGGGAGGCACGGCTCCGAAGTGAGTCCTTTAGAGGTGCACATCTGTGGCTCTCACTCCCTTTATTTTCTTCTCCATCAAACCCAGTATGAACAGACAAGCGTTGCTCTCGCTGTGCTATCTATATGATACAGTATAGAAAGATTCAGCATATAATCAACAGGTTTTAAATGACTAATAGCCTGGAGAGCCAAATAAGGTCAAAAAGGTGACTGAAGGGTTGCTGGAACTTCATGATACCTACCATTCAAAAGCACCTACCCACTTAGAATATGCATATACTCCAGGCTGCATAGCCGCTACAGACTTATAACATCTGTTAATCATTTTATATACTACTTATACATATGTTAATATCAAGTTTCATCATAAGGTTAATAGCAACAATCTGTTCGTGCTTTGAGACTGTGTGCATGTGCTCAGCAAAATCGACTTGAAGGGCAGGAAAAATGTGCCCAAACATTTCCTACTGAAAGATTGTTCTCTTAGTAGGAAGGTCAATTCTCAGGGGCGATGCCAGAGAACATAGCTATCTTTTTTTCTGCCCTTTAGAAAAATTCCATAAGTAGGAAAGCTGTAAAATCTTGAAACTTATCTAACAAAAGACTATTCCTGGATGATATGGCATTAAACTGGTGAACTTCAAGACAGTTAATGAATGTTAATATGCATCCCAAGGACTACAAATGTATCTATGTACTCACTATCTACTCACAAATAAAGCAGCAAAATCTTGCCTTGTTTCACTGGTGGTTCATGGTTAATAAATGAATATAAAACTCAGAGCGCTTACGAACGTAAGAGCTAGCTTTTATCTCAAAACATTTGCACAGGGAATCACATGTCATGAGTTCAACGTGCTCAGTTCCTAAAGCACTGCATCTGAAAATTCCTGATCATTTCAAGCAATCCCAGTTAGTATAATGGAGCATCTCCTTGAGTTTAATACTGACTCACCACAAGCTTGGGCTTGGTTTAACGTAACAACCCCCAGCTATTAACACACTCTTTGCATTGGGCTCATTTGTTTAGGTGTGCAAATACAGAGGAAATGGGCAGTAGACACCAGAGTCGTCTTTCCACTGCTGAGCGATGCTTCTTGGGCTGCAGCTTTCTTGTGTATAAAGTGGATATATGGCTTCAAAGTGCTTGGAAGAGGAATTTCTGGAAGGAATTCAGAAAATTGTTGTGGACATGAGCTGCAATCCAAAGAAGAGTCTTGGATAATATGCAGCATGGACTCTCCTCTCCCCACACACCTTGCAAGTGCTAAGGATAGTGACCATGTCAGGAAAAATTGGGAAAACAGCCACTCTTCACCAGTACTTCTAGCTGCACATGGGCTGGCTGACGTGCAAGACACGTGCATGGAATCTACATTGACTCAAAGCCTGCCTGGGTGCTGTATTTTATACAGGAGGAGAGAGGTTAAACAGGCGCTGGCAGATCCCCTGGACAGGGCTGGCCTTCGCGAGGGCAAGGAGCGCTCTTATATCCAGGCATGTCGTTCAGATTGTGATCGGTTGATGTCTAAAAGCCGTATTAGGAATAAATTTAGAAAGAGAAAAAAAAAAAAAGCCCGTGCCCATAGCACCCAGTGCCATCTACCAGCCGGATTAATTTATCTGGTGATTTGGCTAAGGAGCACAATTGCAACCAGTAGCCACCAGTGGGCACTTGGTAGCGTTGAGCGATACGCTCCGTGTTGAAGGAGCCCCATTTCTCAGAGGCACTGAGGAGCCACGGCACCTGACGAAGTTTCCAAAACTTGCAATCTCTATTCTATGCTCAGCTGTAAACAATTTATATCTCAGTGTTCAAACCTACCAAGCCTGAAAATCCTGGCCTGGGGGGCACGCCAAAGCCACCGACCGGTCGGGAGGATCTGTAGCAAGGGGGAGAGGTGCGGTGAGGAGGTCTTTCCCCTCTACATGTGCGAGAGACTTTTAGGTGCACGTATCCTAAATGATCAGCACAAAAACAGGCCACCAAAAGCTATGGTTCACAGGGGCGAGAGGCCAGCTGCCTAGTCCATAGCGAAGGGCGGGGAAGAGATGGGACCCTCCCTGCCTGCTCCAAACCCTCCACCCAATCACTGCTCCAAGAACATAAGAGTTAGCATCTTAAAGGAGAACAAAAAAGGTCATTTCATTCAACGTCTAAGGCATAAATAAAAGTTAAATTTAAACCGTTCTTATCTGCTGACTCACAACAGGCTCCCATGTGCACAAACCTCGATCCCCGGCCCGTCACCGATGCGTTATAAGAACAGGGCGACTGACAGACCATTTTCCCTGGCAAAAAGAGATTGCACAAGGTCACGCTGGGGCTTCTCCTGGGAGCTTGCCAGCAGCGGTTCGGGAAGTCACTGAACTAGGAAATCTGCTGGTGTTTAGATCATTGCCAGCAGCAGAATACTGATGAGCCGCTCCCGGAGCCTGATGGCAGGCTCTTCTTGCCGGTGGCATCCCATCCTGTCACATTAAGCCGCAGAGCTGGGTCCTTCTGGTCTTCCCCTGACCCGTCTCTATCAATTTTGTAGAAGCCTACTTTGCACTTACACCAATTCATCTGAAATCGGAATTTCCGATTTGAAGGCGGCATTTCCCTCCGCAGGCAGCAGACACTATTGCGGCAGACGAGCAGAGACTGAGACCTACTTTTCCCAGACACCGCACAAGGTGCAAGGCAGCAGAAAATCTCACCCTCGGAGTTTATTGTCTGTAAATGCTTAGAATTAAATTCTTGAATATGGGGGAGGGGGGGTTTATTCCTGAAGTTCAAAGCTGTCATAAAGTATGCAACATTGCAATGCCTGGAATACTTATAAGCTGCCAATGAGAACACCTGACTTTTATTTTTTATGTATTAATCACGTGCTGCCAGGTAGAAGGCTTTGCTCTCGTTGGGCCACCTGCTAGTCTCATTATAAAATGTCTTGCACCAAGTCAGAAAATGTGATAAACTATCCAGTGACTCCATACAGGTCTACAGAGAATGTTTATATAGACAGTGTCAGGATGTGACACTCATTCTGCTCTCATTACTCACCCCTGAGACAGGCAGTGATGAGCAGTTCATCAGCATGATGATACTGTGATTTTGAACGTAAGCCTTCCTCAGCAATCCCAAAATTATCGATGCCATTTCCGATACCAGCAATACAGGTGCCACGCAGCCTGCTTTGGTTTGCTGCATTCTCGCCCCTGCAGGCTTCTCTGCTCCAGTGGTTGGGAAGGACAAGGGCACACCAGCAACACCTCTCCCCAGCCTCCTCCTGAGCAGAGCTGAGCTATCGCCCCTGCGGGAGCAACGCCAAGATGGCAGGTTGGGGGGAAATCCCTGCTAAATCCTACCCGTTGTTTTCCAGCACCACAGGCTGCTGCAGTCGGGCAAGCCCCCCAGCCTTTGGGGGTAAGCCAATTGCCCCCTCCCTCCCCAGGGAGAGCAGGTCAACTGAGATCAGTGGAGCGAGGTGGGAGGAAAAGAGGACCCCCATACATGGCCCCCTGAAACCCTGCTAACACCTACCCAAAAGTATCCACGAAGATTGCATTTTCTGGGGGTGATATTGCAACGCCTTCTGTCATCAGCGCTAAGGAGAGATCAGACGGTGACATTTCTCTTTATTGCGAGTTGGTTGCTCCTGCATCTCCCGCGGCGAGCCTCAGACAGCCCTTACACACCCGGAGCAGAGGATTCAGCAGGGCAGACCCCCAAACCCAGCCTTGCGTCTTGCCCTGGTAAGAAGCTGATGTTTGTCCGAAGAAGCATAAATAACAGAGTCTCTGAGTCATCTGTATGAAGCTGTCATCAGTACATCACCCTCTCCACCTCAACTTCTGGCTTCTAAGCCTTCAAAGGCTTAGCATATACACATAACCTGCACCTTTTTTGTCTTCCAGCAGAGTTAGCCAAAACTAAAATGAGCACTTACAACACTCCTCCTCTTCTTAAAATTGCCCAGTGAGAACTTCAGTGGGTTTATTCGCTCTCTGATCAAGCAGAAATTTAAGAGGGGCTCTGAAAACAAAGACATCTTTGTGGCACTTTGGTCAACAAAGTTTTATTACTGTTTTGATCCCAACGGCTGTCGAGATAAAAGGAGGAGTCCCTTCAAATCATACAATGGATGTAATTTTAAAGTGGTCGAGAAAATTGCCATGAGCGAAGAACTCACATTGTTCCTTTCTTGTGCCTTCCCCCTGCAGCCCACTTCTTAGTCTCACAACCCCTCTCAACTCCCCATATTAATTCCCGTCTGCGGCCATGGTGCCTACAGAGCAAAGACAAGGGTGTTGGGAGATGCCACGTCTCCCTCGTCCCCTGCTGTGGCCACAGCTGCTGCCAGCTGATTGTCTTCTGTCTACGAGACTCCCTCGGAGCTTCCTCTCCTCAACACTTCCCGGGGGCAAAAGTTTTCAGCAGGCACATTTTCTCTTGAGGGTCGCTGGGGCTTCAGCCTGAGCAGCTATACATTTTCAAACTGACCTTTTTTTCTCTGCAGTTAGCCATATAAGTTTTATCTCCATTTTCCAAAGCAAGGCACTTAGGTTTTTAAGGACATGCTTAGCTTAAAGCAAGAGAGTATATGACAGTGGACTACTCCTGACCTTACATTTTGGGCACATGGTTAAATGTCTACCTGAATCATGATCTCTTACGGAAAATAAAGATGATTTTTGGAGAAAGAATTGGGTTTTGGACATTTATTTTTCTTGTAATTAATTCTCTCCCTTTATATATCCTTGTAATACAAAATTACAATGTCTGGCGTCCTCCTCTGACAAAAATGTCATGACCCGTTTTTTTTAGCATCATCTGAAATCTTCCACTCTCAGAAACGAAAAATAAAACCCATTTTAGGCTTCTTATTAACAGGAAGAAATGTGCTGACAGTTTAGCAGTACATGTGAATTATAGGAGCGATAGCATGAAGACAAGCACCGAGAGATTTATAGCTGAAACAGAACCGTCCACGCAGCCCTGGGGCTCCCTTTTTCCATCCTGATCCAAACACCATCTGCCTTGGCCATTGCTTGGGAGAATGGCTTAGCACCAGCTATAGTCATAAATATTCCGCCACTTCATAAAACACTTCCTTAAAAAAGAGATTTCTTAATTTCTAACTGGGTTTCCTTAGCTGCGGGGATTTCATAACGCTGATTTAAATTCTTCAGAGCTTCTTTTTTCCAAAGTCTCCACCAACAGATCCAACCACAGAAAAGTACCGGCCACATTTCATAGTAATACTTCAGCAGGGGCAAAGTTACGAAGGTCCGAACATAGCTGAACTATGTGCCTGCAAATCAACAACTAATACAAAAACTTAAGCTCTTGAGGAAGAGCAAAAGTATCTTGTGATGGGCAGCAGCCGGCCGTTGCTATTTAAAGGCCCTTACATCCATGCAGCATAGCTGCTGGATGTATAAATATTACAAGAGATGGGTAAATTGCTCCCTGAATAAAACTAGTTACCTTAGCTTGCGGTAAACAGAGCTGTTATTGTCACTTCCATTAACAAATGCTTTGTTTCGTACCTATTTTGTCGTGTCCAGCTGTCCAACAACCCTTTCTTGAGTGGCAAATCCACCCACTATCCCATGTCGTCGGACTGCGGTCATCTGACCTAGGTCAACCGGTACCCCGAGCACACACGGGAGAAAACAAACATTACCCTTTAATGAAACTGGCTTCAAAGCCACTTGAAATCACCGATCAGTGTCACTGGGGGAGAGGCTGAGCAGTTTTTGGTTTTGGTTAATGAGCAGGATCTACTGCTGCAATTAGTGGTCATCAGCAGGCACACCAGCAACAGGCTTGCAAGGGGCCTGGGGCTCGTCACCCTGTTCTCACGTCCCCCCAAGCCTGGCAGCGGCTGAGGGAGATGAAGGCGGCTTTCAGATGGAAGCTGATGCCGAATCTCCCCTTCCGCCTTCCGCGGGGGCCAGGCGTCCTCCCCAGCCTCCTCGCAGCCTCGCCTGCAGCTCTGCTGACTTCGGCGTATGCTAATTGCATCCTATTAGGCCCCCAGATGATCATCATTCAATGTAATTTGCAGCTAGGCCAATTTTTAAATTATTTTGGGAACTATAATACTTTGTTCTGTAAATGTTTACCCGCTAAATATCAGATGGGTTAGTTTCCCAGCATATTGGAAAAGAAATCTGCATACGAATGAAAGGGAAATAGATACGGTCTCTGGTATACAGATGCACACAAAATTGCAAAAGCTTTGGATCCAGACACTTGGAAGACATTATGTCGTTTCTCTGATTTATCTTGTGTTGTTCTAGCTGCAGAAAATAAAACCTTAAATAATTTCATAATTTTTGATGTCCGGCTCTTATGAATTCCAAGGAACGTTTGTGGGAACGTTTCCCACTCAGCTTCTAATTTAATGGAGGTTTTTTGAAACATGTTGAATATTTTTCCCTTTACAGATAAAACAGCCCCTCCAGGAGGACATGGAAATAAATAGCAAGTGAGGGAGCCAAACCTGAAAACTTCAGTCGCCAGGTGAAGATGAAGATACGATTTTTGCATGCCACAACTTTTTCTGTAGAATGAAGATTTCTGCAACAGATGTACGTGTGTGAGAAATATGAAAGCAGTTACTATTTTAAGTAGGGGATTTTAGTGACCGCACTGATAAAATTACTCTCCCAGTAGAAAGTGGTCTTACACTGAGGCACAGAATCGGCATCGGTGCAGGCTGGGTGGTCAGATGAGACACCCAATCCTTGTATGAACTCCTCCATTAATTTAAAATACACCTTGAACCTCTTTTCGAGGAGAAGCGCACTCTCCCTTGCCTCCTTTGCTCCCACAGCTTTTGTTTTCCATCTTCATTGGGATGATTCATAGCAAGGGATGAAGTGGAACTAAACCGAGGCTATCTGCAGGATAACTGAAGGCTTTACAGAGCCATGAAATCCCAAGGGGAGCAGCACCAGGCGCTCAGAGTTACAGGCCGGCAGATTTAACACGCTTCACTCCTTCGCTACGTTTATAGAGAAAATCCCTGCAGGTACAAAACCCGTGGCCTTGCCAGGTCCCAGTCATCCTGAGGATTGCCTGAGCTTCAGCCGGAACAAAGCAGGATCGTCCCCCGAGCAGACAAAGCACCGCTCTGTTTCAGCCATTAGTACAGGGGCGATTTTAATCCTATTATCTCAAAAAGACAGGACTTCTCCTGTATCCCCGTGGGAAGAGAAGTACAGCTCTAAAGGAGAAAGACAGACTTGGGGCCGTGGTGGGAGGGGAATAAAAGTCCATGTTCTGAAGGGACACACCAGCTGCGCCGTTTTGAAACAAGGGGAATGACAGCTGGGAAATCTTATTGCTGCCAGGCTGATGCACCAGGGCTGCCCCTCATGAGATCCCATGCGCGGGGTCTTGGGGCTGATGGGTTAGACAGGGGAAGGAGCTCCAGCGGTGGGGTGACGACAGCCTCACGCAGGATAGTAATTTTGAGCCTCACCAGACAGGACTTGACCGCTTTTTCTTAAAGGCCTGTCAAGGTCAAGAAATACCGAGCAAACGCCTATTCTTTTCTTGAAAGTAGATTCTTGCACACTGGTAACTAGCCTGGGACCTACCCGCTCCCCGGGGCCACGGAGCAGTGCCCAGGTAACAGCCATGGGGAGGTCCTAAGTCATCTCCTGCAGAGAAGGCAGGATTTACTGCTGCTCACAATCCTCTCTTAGCCAGCGCTTTCGGACAAGTCAGCAGGGCCACGGGCCTGCCCTGGCAGGGGGTAGGGCCCTCATGGAGGGTTCTCCCAGTTGCCCATGGACTGATCCGAGGGGACTCTGGGCTACGTAGTAAGAATAGGGTTTATTCCCACGTGTTGCCTTTCACAGCCACCTGGGAGAAATACTGGTTGTTGTTTTGAGGGGATTAATATTTGAAATGAGTTAATGCTACAGCAGATGACCTGCTTGTAAAGGACCATAGGAAATCCCCCCAGGCCTAGGCAATGCCTGTGCTGGCTTTCTTTTCGCTCTTCTTCTAGCTGTTAGGGTACTAAATCTATCCAGATGATCATTCCCCCAAAACCTGAAGAAATTGGATTTTGCATTTTCCACAGAATGATGAAATAAACTCCAACAGAATAAAGCCACTGCGATTTCAACAGCTCACAACGACATCAGTTAACCCTGTCAAGGGGCCCCAAAGCTTCTGCGGTGTCTGATCAGCTCTGGTTCATCCACCACGGGCCGTCTTCAGAGCAGGGGTCCAACAACAGCAGAAAAGCAGCAGGTAAGTTTCAAAAGCAGTGGCTCCTCTGGGCTTCAGCAGCCAGAACAACCTCTGGGCGAGATACCTAAAGGTACACAGAGACCCGCAGGGAGAATTTAAAAATTCTCCTGCAATCCCCGGAGAATGAAAAACAGGAAGGGTTTTTAATGCTCACGGCCACCACTTGGCCCCTGCCACCAGGTGGGGGAGCAGCAGGGAGCACGCGATCTTCCTTCACCATTGCTCAGCAGATTTCCCTCTGTAAAACCACAGGTTTTCTGTCGATTACCAGGCGAGACCGAACTCTCCGTAACCCAAATTCAGGCCGCCGGCGGTCAGCACCTCTTCAGGCCAGAACTGGGTGAATCAGGACTTGGGCAGATGATTTCTTTATCTTATTTAGGGTTGCGGGGTTTTTTTCTGCGCAACTAATTAGCAAAAGGGTTTAATTCCCTAATTCCCACAAATTACTCGATGACAAGGGGATTTGTTTCCCTAAGCACGTCTATTGCCTACTGTCGACGAGGTTTCTGCTGACACGCACGAGCGCTGCTGGTCATCTCAGCTCGCGCGGCGCGATCGCTCCTCCCTGGCTCCATCATTTTCTAGACGGTGATTCAAAGATTGACAAGACTAACTACTGTAACTTCATATTTACAGGGAGAATTTAAATACCATATAGCTACTGGTGTGATTTGTTATAAAGGCCTCTGCCATGAGAGTGGGCTTGGGACAATGAATAAACAAGGTTATTCATTCTTTCCACCAGAAAAGTTAAGACAATTTGGTCAAAATCTGTGGTTTCAAGCACATTTTCTGTAGCACGAGCCTATCACTATTATGAGTATTATTACAGGTATTATTACTAATCAATGTAAAGACTGATTCTGATCCAATCTTCATGGCACACAGGCAAAGTAAACGGAAAAAACAGTAACCTATGTTAAACTGCTATTATCACTAGCTGTGAATATGTTCTTTTTATATTCAGTGAGCAATGAAGGAACATTCTAACAGAAATTTCTGCATCTGCTACACTGAGACCTAACAGCAATTAATTTCACAAATATTTATATATTTTATTTTGCAATTACTATACATTTTGTTATTATTTGTAAACTAGTAATTTCTGTAAATATTTATTTGTAGAGATAGTGATTTGGCTATGCCTTAGGAAAAGAAAAAAAGTTAACTTTCTCCATTTGTGCAGCCACTCTTAAAAAAGATAATGGTATCCCTCTTCAGAGCAGGAATAACGGAGGCAGCTGCTTTTGCCAGAAGTCTCAGCCCTGGGGCTGGTCAGGCCATGTCCCATATGCTCAGTTCAAATGAGAGGGCACCCTCCAGTTGGTAAATTCATAGGTTTACCACACTATTCCCACTTCTCTCAGAAACATGGAAGAAGTGAAAAGCCTAACGTTCGCTTTTTGGAGTAATTTGTTCTCTTCTGGGAGCTCCAAGAAAGACGTCAAGAATTTAGACTGTGAGCTGGTGGCAAGTGTCCTTAGCTAGTTAAGATGGAAAACCCCTGGTTAATGAGCAAAACACATTTGTAAGTCAGGGCGTATTTGTTTACCGTAAGCTATCATCAAGGATTCACTCTGGTGGCCAGATTCACAAGCTGCTGTGAGCACTTCTGCAGGTATTAGTCAGGCTTTTGCCATGGGAAGTGATTTTCGCAATTAGGGCAGTCTTGCTTCCATGTCCCCAGTTGATCACAGAAGAATAATTTGACAGGGTTTCATTATACCACCTGTGAGGCTCTTGACAAGTAAACATACTATGAAGTGAAAACAGTAGGAAGCGTCCCACAGACTGTAGCTCTTGTTCATTTTGCATTTTCCATTTTCCTGGCATGCGGCATAGTGGTAGCCCTTTGCATTAACGAAGACTGTCGTCTTTCTATCACTATTCTGTCAGCCGCCTCTGGGGAACCAAGAATCAGACGAAAAGTACAGCTTTCACTAGCCAGTATTGGCATTGCCCTCCTTCTGCCCGACAGCAAATCCCAAGATCTTCCGTATGGGTTTATTATCCGTATCAGAAGCGTCTCCATTTTGCAGGCTATGATTCAGAGGGGCAGGACATCTGCAATGACACACCAGAAGATGGTGGCAGGCTGGGGAATGAACCGTTTTTGTACACTTAATTTCTCTGTGAATAAAGCCACTGACTGAACTCACTCACCAGATGTCGATCCCTACTCTCAATCAGCTACTCCACAGTATAAATCCCAGCAGTGATCACTGCTACAGGCATTTGAGAGAAAGAAATTAAGAACTCACATAAATCTTAGCCTTAAGGAAGCTTTCTCCCGTCCCACCATGCTTAAGTTTACTCTTCACCACTACATCCAACTCCTTACCGATCTCCATCCTATCTTCCCTCACCATTTGATTCCCAGGTGCCTAACATGCTCACTAGCACACATACCTTTTGTACTTTACTCATGTTTTCCTCCAAAACATACCTGAAGATGGGATTACTAAGGAAGTACCACTGGAAGAGCACAAAAAGTTAGTTTCTATTAATTTTAACACTGAGTGAAAGCAAAAACGTGGTAAATGCCATCCAACCGATCCCTTTCCAGAGTCTATCACCAAGAACTGGATTAGCACCAACACAGCTCTGGTGACCCTTACAAAGGAAAACATGCTGGGCATTTTCTCATCGCTGAACAGTTTAAATAAACTAGGCTAACTGCAGTGGCAGAGCTTCCTTAAATCAGGGCTGGATCCTACAAGAATGAACATTTAGACCCTATTCTAGGAAGAAGAAAAGCAAATGTGACCTTGGGCATGTAAATATTCCCCATAGAGGTTGTGGGACTCCTAGGGTGCTGGAGGGCAAGCATGCAGTGGATGAATACTCCCTGCTTGGGGAGGCTGAATGACTTCTGCTGGGGCTTTAAAAAGAAACGTGAGATAGAGTTTGGAACATTTTCTAGACTCTTTTCTAACTGGTCTTGAGCTCTGTCATCTCTAACTATTGGTGTCAGGAGTGTCAAGGAGGAGATGGCAAAGGAGAGGAATACACACCTCCCCATATTTTTATCTATCTTCACTAAAAACATCAGGCAAACTGCCCCAAACAGACCATGAGGCCACCAGACCCCTGGAGCACACTCGTGTTGCACACACACTCACGCAGCGGCTGTGGGATGTGCTAAAGCACAAGAAAATAAGCTGCAATATGTGAAATACTGGTTATCTTGGGAGACCTGCCAAGTTGCTCAGACTCAGAGCTACAGATTCATCCATTGTGAAGACCATGTCTTCAAGCTAGCTTCTGTGTCAGATAAAAATCTATCTGATGACATTTTATTTTAGAAAGCACCATCCATCCAGAGTAAATGAACCTTCTCTTTATAATCTACTTGATCCATCTCCAAAATGTGGCACAACACTTTGTAAATGGGGATGTTACCAAAACCACTTTTGTGTTCCCTCGCGTGCCTCAGTCGTGAACGTCACAGGCTCCCATTTCACAAGCAACATGAAATCTTTGGTTTACATTTGGATTTAGTTATATGTCAACTGTCTTTCTAAGTACTCCTTAGGAGAAGAGTGATTGAAATTACTTCTGTAATTGAGGATTGCAGCCTATTCTACTTCTTTGTTATAATCAGGAATTTGACAAAATATTTTTCTCAAAGCCTTTGGCCAGCAAAATTATTTAAGCCGTCAAGATTTCAGTCAAGCAGTGTAAGAAAGGCTATTTTCCTAGCTTAGAGTAATGATCAGAAAAGCCTCTATGCATTGCTGTTTATTATACACCTCATTTACTTTGTTACAATGCTAATACTAAACTGAAGTTCAAAGCCTGTGAAAGTCACGTTTTCCTACACAGGGAAAGCAAATTTTCCTCAGCTGAAGCATCTGAGAAGGTACAATATAACTCTGGCAGGAATAGATAGTGCCCAGGACAGTTTCTGTCCTCTCACATCTGCACAGGTGCCCCTGCAGCCACGCTGGTGTCTCCTTCCGAGCACCACCCAAACAGGCAGGGAGCTCTTGCAGAAAGTCTCGAAAAAAGGGTGCAGATAAGAAGAAAACAGAGACAAAAGGATAACAAGTGCCAGAAGCAGCACTGAACGGTTTCCATTCAGAGAGAAACAAGCAAAGCAGGGCTCTTTGGCTTAGAAAACAGCCCCGAGGTAACCTTTCCATGGCCAAATAAGAATTCCAGAGTCTGGGGAAGGTTGCAAGGAGCAAACACCTGCTGATGACACAGGGACTGGGGAGGAACTTGTTGAAAGTGCCGTTTGCAGGGAGCATTTCTCCACAAACAATCCAATGGGATCAGTGGAAGTTATATTAGTCCAGAAGAAAATATCAATAGATGCAAGCAGGAACTACACAACTCTCAAGGTGACCATCAGCTGGAGGCAAACGTGTTGGGGCACATGCGGCTGGATGCCTAGGAAGACGTTAAAGCACAGATTGATGGACATGGCCTGAGCAGGACTGTCTGTCACACGTTTGTTTCCTATTCTATTTCCCAAAACTTCAGCTACATACTATTACTGTTAATCAGAAGTTTTGCCAGGCCTAGGTTTAGGTTTCTGCATGCACCAAGAGCACAGCAAACACCACAATTACTTTATTTTAATAGATGTGACTGACTTCTCTAAACTGTGATCTATCTTCTTTATCTCTAGCCAGCATTAATCTGCCCCTTGCCTGCCTTCACTTAAAACTTTGGGTCTTGATTTATCTGTTATCCAACTTATAGATTATGAGCTCTATGGAGCAAGATTATTTTTCTCGTTTGTTTGCAAAATAATCAGAAAAATGCAATAGATTGTTTTAACATTAACATAATAAGATAATAATGAAAAGACCTGAAACTCACCTGTGCAGAAGAAAGCTACAGACATGCACCCCTTGCAGACAAAAGACTCGGTGACATTATTTGATATTGGGATGAGCAATAGCCTCTAGGAGAGAGCCCAGGAAAGTCCCTTACTCATCAACAAGGAACTGGAGAAAAAAAACAGCTTGAATGGACCATGACAGGTCTCTTAATCCATCCTTTAGCCCCAGACCAAGTTCAGAGGCGTCTATGGCATTGCAGAAAGGTGCCTGACCCATCTGTCTTGAATAATCAAAGACGATTCCCGACACCAGAGCCCTCCCTGCAAGCTCTCGCCACGTCTCGCTGGCGTTGACATTACACAGCTTTCCTCGCGCCTAGCCAGAGCCTTTCTCGCTGCAAGTTAAGCCCACTATTTCTTGTCTGACCCCCACAGTTCGCCCTAGAGGGTACCCCCGAGACTGGCTCCGTGGGGAGGGGGTGCCGCCAGTGTGCCTGAGCAAGGCAGGGAGGGCATGTGTTGACGTATGTTTTCTGTCTTGTACCGCAGACCAGGATATTTCATTTATCCTTCCTGAAGATAAAAAAAGATGCAGTATCCTGTATGTCATTTGGATACCATCTGTATTTCTCAAGGGCTTTTCTAAAGCCATACATGACTCCTGCAATCTTTAACCTCCTTCCTATAGGTTTTCCATTTGTTTGTTTGCTTTTCGTCTTTGTCACAGAGGATTTCTTACCTCTTTGGGTGTCTTCACAAATTGAATATGTCCGCAGCACTGGAACTCCAAGAAATGAAAGGCAAAATAACAAGGTTGCAAAACAGCGTGCTTAATTTCACAGTCCAGTTCCTCAATATGGAAGACAGAAATGTCTCTCTCCTGCATTCTCCAGCCTCACAGGCCTATATTGTTCAGCAATTTATACTCATCAACCATTTGACACACATTTTTACAGATTAAACGCTCAGCCCAGAGCCTATTAAAATGCCAACTGACAACACAAGCTTTATTAAAAGTTTTAAAAACTATATCACCAACTACCTGGCCCCATGCCATTTCACTCCAGGTAACAGACATTTAGTAACAGTGGTTTAACACATGCAGCTAGTACCTGCACCTAAAAACTTTTCAAGTTTGAATTCACTTCAGAAGGGTGAGGATCTCATTTGTGTCATTTGGGAATACCTCCACCGAGGGCAGCAGAACAACGCTGTGGCAGGAGAGTTAGGTCCTGGGTTTTTTCAGACATTCCTATCCTCCCCCAAACGCAGCGATGGACCTGCGTGTTTGCAGATTTTGCCTTTGCGACTGCAGCTTTCCTAATAGGCTAAATGGGTTTTGTTTGAGTAGAAGCTAGCCCCTGGAGCTTCAGGCTATACCTAAGATGTGTTTTCATCTTCTTTGCAGTATTTTTTCCTATATATATAAGCAGTCAAAGAGCACGGTCTGGTATGGGTGAATATTCCACTGTACTAATGAAACTTGAAGCAAAAACTATGGCTAGAACAAAATGACATATTTGCAAACAGAATCAAGAGGAAACGTGTCCTGGGGGGAATCACAGCTGCTACATGAATCATCTCACAATAAACTGCACTGACACGGCACAATGGTTTGTACACAAGTTAAATCAAAACAAGAAGTTGGAATTAAAACCCCTCACTTCTGTGATGGTCTGATTCATCTCTGCTGATAAAAGATCTGAGGTGCTGCTTAAGCTATAACATCCGGAGTACCTTCCCCCCGCTCTGTGGATTGAAATGCATCTGAAATCTCAGAAGAATGGTTAATCATGGAAGATTTTCCCTGTTCTTTCTCAAAAAGAGGATCTTACAAAATCCTGGCTGTTGAGATCCAGGCCTGGAGTGTAGGCTGCAGCCCTGAACCGCCTGAGGAGCGCCCGGAGACTGCAGCCCCAGCACCGGTCCTGCCTTCAGAGAAGGAGCAAATTCTGACTGTGTATTACCAGCTTAATTTGGTTTTACACTAGATTGACTAAACTATTGCAGTTGTTTTGTCTTGCTATAAAATGACAGTTCTTTAAGCATCTCCAGGAAACAAACCATTCCCAGGTACTTTGTATTGAGCAAGGTCCAAGCCAAGCAGATTTCCTCTTGAGCTTTTAAAGTCACTTTTTTTTTTTTGAACAGTTGGAGAATCCATTTGGATTGAAGATGAATGTCATAGAACATCAATTCAACAAGGCCACCGATGCTTTGAACAACCTTCAAAGTTGCCTCGGAGAGGTTAGGGTGTTAATTTGTCAGGAACAAAATATTATTTGCAATATACGGTGACTTCCCACTCCATGACTCATGATCTTTCGCAAGTAAGGACAGAAGAAAAGAATACGCTAAAGTCTTCAAACGGCAACTGTCCTGCAGTACTTAGTACCTGATTATATGATCTACTCAATACAATCTACGTTATTTTTGCATCTGACAGCAAAGGAAAATACATTGAGAAAACGTGCTCATTTCTCACCCAGGAAATGGAGGAATTCCTCAATAAAAAAGAGTGTGGCAATACAGTATAAAAACATGCACACCTTCATTTGAGAGTGAGGATGCAGCATAATTAAGGGGTAAGACACAACCTTGCATACCCTAAAATCCACCCTGCCAAAGGAGACAGCACCACACCTCACCGTTCTTTCTTAAAGCTGACTTCCCCGGTAGATTAAAGAAACTGGCAACTTGGGTTAGTGCTTGCATGCATGGAGGTGATTCCCCCGTCCAAAATAAGCCTCTGCCTGCACATCCTGGCTGTATTTCTAGATCACATTTCTTTGCCATCAGTAACTCCTTTCACAGCTGCGTTTACATCCAGATTTCCTTTTCTTCAGATTTAAAACTGAAAAAAACCGCAGCGCTGCAGTAGATTAGCAAAGCAAGGCCCCGTCCTCGGCACAATACACGGGCTGCAATTTCATCCCCGCGACTCGGCTGCTCCACTTGAATTGTGCTTTTGTCTTTTATGGCATCAACAGAAACATCTCGCTGAATTGCTGCCTTGTATTCGGTTACAGACAGCACTCAGTATTATGCAGCTTTTTGCAAAACGGCATCTCTGAACATATCCCCAGTGTGCGGGGCAGAAAAGTCTGGACAGGGCTGGAGGAGGGAGCAATGCTTTCCTTTTATTTTTGCAGAGCCAAAGTCAGCATTATTTAGTCCCCAAACTTCCACTTCAGCAGCAGTGCCGAGCGTTCAAAACCGCAGGCGGGTACCTCGCAGGTCAGCCGTGGCTGTCACAAGGTGCCGTGGACTGATTATTTCGGATGAAGCAGACTGGGAACAGGAGCGATCCTGTTAGTTTATCCTTCGGAGAGACGGTTGTGATTCGTGCCTCCGTCCTGGCAGTTCACCTTGAGCAGTGATTATTCAGAACCAAGGCTCTGACAGGATTTCTTACAAGGGAAAAGGCTCGTTCACTCTTTGGAGATGTGGCACCATCCCAGAAACCAGCAAGACCCGAAAAGAGCAGCTAACATTTGCCAGGCAGATTCCTTGTAAAAGAGGGTCATTTCATATTCTGCTAAGGAAAAAATAAATACTATCCTTATCTTTCACTAGCCTTCAACTCCAAAGTCAGGTATAGTAAGAGCTATCATTTTTGCCTCTGACAGCCAAGGCCTAATTCTGCCCTCAGAAACTTGCACAACCCCATTGACGTAAATATGTGGAATTAGTAAGAAAGCAAATTTCCTTTACCACAGTTATCTTTTGTTAGAAAGTTAGCATATTGAGGACTCCACTTAATTAATTACAGATATGATTCACATTATCTGGGTTTAATTTTATGTACGTTTTACAAGCACATCAACTTTCTAGAAAACGTTACTGGCCCAAAGCAGGAGGACGAAGCGCTGCCCCTTACACTGACCGCAGGGCATTCCACCTGCCGGCAGCGGAACTGAAGCGGAAATCACAGAGACCCCCAGTTCGGACCCCCCTGAAACCTACAGTGCCTTGGTCTGCAGCTGGGGTGGCACCAGCTGGGGGATGTTTTCAAAGGGTCCAGGATGTTAGGCAAACTGTAGGGATAGGGATAAGGATAGAGGGAAAGGGATGAGGATAGGGGAAGGGCTATAAAGGCCATACTGCTAACAGGCTCCACTCCCAAGTGAACTACCTAACAATAATATATAGTTGTGTGGGTTTTGGCTGGGATAGAGTTAAT
>NW_010576366.1:0-18206 GCF_000687285.1 Phaethon lepturus | reverse complement strand
GCCTGCAGTTTGGGAGGTCATAAAGGAACTGCCTGTACACACCAGGCAACTTTGTGGCTAAAAGTAATAGCTCTGCGCAAACATGATAAATCCAACAATTTGGACATTTCAGGTAAATCAGAGTGACTCAAATGGAGCAGCAGATGGAAAATGGGAATTGAAACGGAACAGCATGTGTGATTTGTTCAGAAGTTAGGCGTGCTGTTTCTGACTCAGGATGAATCTCCTGATTCATATTTTATCTTATCATCTCCTAACCCTATTTTATCTTAGGTTATTTTAAAAACCCAGAACAATTATTTGCTCTGTGATGGCTTCTTTTCTTACACAGCCCAGATCCAGAATCTTCCACATGTAGAAATACAGCACTTCTGTCTTAAAACCCTGTCTTTTCCTCAGTACCCACTTGACCTCTGGAATAATTCATGTACTGTTTTAATGACAATAGCTCAGAGCCAGAAAGAAATGTCTTCTCCAGTCAGCCTGCTAGCCTTTGTCTCCAGCTGTAATGAATACAGAAGGTGGCTCATGGGAAGATGCTGTTAAACTTCATCTCAAGCACCACCCAGCCTCCAGCTGCACGCTGCCCTATGCCATAGTCCTGCAGCATCCTGGAGCTAATAATGGGAACTGGCAGGGTTCATGCATTCTCCTGCTATCCAGGCCAGCTGCTCACACAGCCCTTTACAAGTGTGCTTATGGGATTACAAGTTGAAATTACCTCCTTGAAACTGCATGGGGTATTGCAGAGAAGGGATGGAGTTGGGAATCACCTCAACGTTCAAGTGCTTCAGACAGCTGTGTCGCATGGCCAGGCACCTTAGCTCCACATCAAGTTCTCACTTGTTTCTCATAGCTTCTCAGAGAGCAGATGCTGACGCTTGCTCCTGTGATCCTTGTAACGGTGTGGTGGGCCCTGGGTGGTCTTTGCATGAACTGCATGTCATGCCCATGGCACATTGTGCTTACTTTTTTTTCCATTCGGTGATTTTTACATGGAAACTTTTCCAGACAAGAACTTTGTTCTTCAACCGTCTCATCCATATACAGACCTCATTATAATCTTACCAGGTGAAGAACCAAGTGCCACTGGTGCCAACAGAGCTTTGAGACATCATTGGCATGGGCAAGGCTTGTCCCTTCTGCTGTCCGACCGACTGCATCCCAGCACAGCTTCAGACACCACACCCATAGCATGAAAAGGCCCCAGTAGTGATTTGTCATCACTGCAGCAGCTGCTCTCCATCTCTACTCCATCTGCCTAAAAAACATGCACACACAAGTGACAAGATTTTTCTATGAACTAAACTCCTGTCAACTGCCGCAGGAAACTCTAACAGGAAACTTGACTTTGGGTGTGCAGTTTCACAGCCCCATCTCCCAGTCTAAACTCTTCTAAAATGCACAAAGATTTGCCTGACCAGAGACACCATCTCCTTTGAACTGGAATGGACACAGACCAGGGCCTCTTGGGTCCCGTTGCCAGGTCAGCTGTGCCCTAGTGCGCTTGTTCTGCGAGGAAGAAAACAGGCACAAGGATCTTCTTTGGCATCAGGAGTCTCAGGAGAACAGCCTGGCTTCTTTGTTCTTTTGTGTCAAAAACAATTTTTTTGCCTTTCAGGTTGGGATAGAGGAAAGAAGGAAAGAAAACTGACCTGACAATGCTTTTTGGTTTTTAATGTTATTTTCTCCATTCCAGATATAAGGCATGTTGTCCCAAGTGTCCCTATCAAGTCATCTGTCTTGTGGGCAGGATTTGCTGAGTTATTTCTGAAGATAACATCAGAAAACATATGCTGCAGACAGACAGGAGACAGGGGCAAAGGAAGTATTGGAAGCGCAGTTTTAACAGAAACCTCTCACCAGCCCTGTTCATTAAGTTATGCCATAAGAAAAGCAGCTTTCAAACATTTCCCATTGACTTAAGCTAAGACATGTTATAAGGAAAACAAAACGATTGTATACACTGAATGAGACTGAGTGGAAAAGAGACAGACCTGGGAATGGTGTTACAGTAATTTTGCATTTAACTCTGCTCATTTCTTACAAATCCTGTGTCAGTTTACTACCTCATCTTACTTAAAACCTTGTTTGTTTTTAAAACAAGGTTTACAATTCCTCAGCAAAACCACACAATTGTGGTCAAGTTCACCTTCACCAAGACACTGGTGATGTGTCTTCCACCATCAGTTTGGTTTTCTTTCCTGGGTGTGGTCTACCTGTTAAACCACTACTGTCACTCAGCTAGAGTGTGCCTGCAGCAGCTCTTCTCCAGAAGCTTCTCAGAAATGCACATCCGTGTTCTGGTGACAGAGACGCCTGATATGGCAGTGGGAGTTACCTTGAACACGAGCTAGACTAACACACTCCTGAAATGAGCTGGTCAACAGCTTTCTATCCTGGAAAGTCTGTTGCCTAGCCTTCCTGCAAAAACTCCCGAACAGAACCAGCAAGTGCAGCTTGTCACACAACGCCTCAGAGCCAAAACTTAATCCACATGAGTATCCAGAGAGCACTGGTAAGCTCCAGAAGACTGACTTGCACAAACCTCAGCCTGCCCAAGGTTTTGCCATGGAACAGGTCCTATTCATAAGGATGGTGGTTCCACAGGGTTATGAGCTGATCTACATGCAGAGTGCTGCACTCTCAACTCTCACCTCCTGTCCTTTCAATGTGGACTCACCCGTCCCTCGCAGCAGCAACAGCTGTGTAATAACACAAGGAGCCAGTTCAAAAGGCTGATCTAGCTGAGCGGTAACTGCTTCCTTTGCAAGAGTAGTTTGTGGCTGGCTCAGGTGCCCAATCTGGTTCGCTGCAGAGTCCCACGGGTGCAATGCTGACCCAAGAAAAGGGATGGGGATGGGAGGAGGAGCGAGGCTGCAACTCAGTAGCCCCAACAGAGATTGGTTTACACTCACAAGGATCTCCATCCATGGTCCAACTCTGAACAGCAGATGCTGTGCCAGCAGGTACCCCTGGTGACCACTGTGAATCTAAACAGACTCCAAATATGCACACCGTTTTCAGAAATAAAACATTTCTTTTAATTGGCAAGTAGAACACACATTACAGATCATTAGTATTTTATAAACAATATTAAGTTACAAATACGTGTTAAAAATTGCAGTTCATGGCAGCTAAAAGCTTGGAATCCAAAATGCATCTCTGCAATGCTTCATTACTTCTCTTTCCCCAGTCTGCTGGGTGAAGATGAATAAGAGATCATTTATCATCTACAAGGAGGTGGTCTACTATATACTCAAACAAAAAGAAAACCTCATTCCTAAAAGCATCACTACCAGAGGCATTCAAAGTACTTCAGCCATCTTAAATCATGTCAGATGCAATAAGGACACAGTTAAGAGTTACTCTGTAACACTTTAAGCAAAGATACAGATACCTTCACATTAAACTGACAGTTCAATCCTTTCTGTTCCAATTCAGCTTAAAACCAACACTAGCTTCTACCCCACAGAAGTTTAAAGTCCATCATGCAGGCTTCTGTGCCAACAAAGCTAGATGTTTGTAAATCAGACCCTTATACAGAGGAAAGTTACGGTGTACAACTAAACAGCATACATAAATATATATCTTATATTTAGCAGATCTTTATTCCCCTCCTTAATGACTTTTGTTGGTATTAGTGAGATACGCAGCTCATTCCATTTTCACTACACTCAGAATATTAACAAGTTACCATTATGCATGTTAATATACTAAATATTCTTTAACAAGTTTCTTAAAAAAGTATTTAAAAACATTTTTGGAAAAGTAGAAATCTATTTTCCAGAAAAGCAAGTGGTACTAGGACAGCATGGACTCCAGTGCTTAAACATCCTTTCGGAGAAACCCATCTTGACGGGTGTTGTGCCTGGGAATCGGCTGTGTGTCAGCTGCCAGACTTGTATCCTATTCATCCTTCTGGCTGTGGTGGTAAAAGGTCATCAAAAGCAGCTTACCTTGCCTTTCAGTTGTCAGACTTTTGAAGATTATCATTCACTGGACTCCATAAGAGACATGTAGCTTTGACAGAAGTTCATTTATTTCTTACTCGTATTTATGAGAGTCAGTTTTATTATACCGCTGAGATTGCACCTTCAAAACCAGTCTGCTGAATGTGTCTGGAGAAATGACTTTGTATCTCAAAAATATCAAGAGTACCATTCAGATCTGAATTTCTATTAAAAACTGTGCACATTTAGCAAAAATTATGCTGCTGTAAAAACAAAAGGCCTGCTCCTTGGCCTGCTCAGAATAAAGCTACAATGCAAGAGATTACACCACTGGGTTTTTTTCTCTGCTTCTTTTCTAAATGCAGGCATTAGAAGTAAACTGTTACTAAGCTTTTCCTAAGAGAGCACGCAGGGGTGTAATATACATAATATACATTAATCAGGAACAAAAAACAGTAACAAAGAACCATTCTAGAAAATGCTGCATATTAGCAGCATGCTTGGTTTCCAAAAAGTAAGGAATTGCATTGGAGTTGTCAAGATGAAGTCCACACACCTCGATCATTGAACTGATCACTAGATTCCAAGAAACCAAAGCAAATTTAAAAATACACATGACAACAACTGCCTAGAAGGCAGAGTTTTATCATCTGTCAATAACCAGATGAATAAAGTGCATAGCAACTATTTTAACAGTTTCTTGAAAAGAGAATGCATTTAGCAAGTCTCAAAGTTTGTAAGCTTGACACTTATCCATACATTTTGCTACATGTGTGGCTTCCCTTTTGTTTTGCTGTTTAGCTTCGCTGATCGACCCTTCAGCACTGTCCTCTCATTTCCTTTGCAGTTCATATGGAATGTGCCGAGATCTCTGACTGCTGCCTGATGTAGGTCTGGAAGCTTTTGTCACCAATGGGATGTTCTCTAAAAGAAAAGAAAAAAAAAGGAAAAAAGCACTATACATAGAACTTTCTGTCAGGAAGACAAGATGTCAGAACAGAAAGTGAACGGACAAAACCTTTTCCCTAAGTTTGATATTCAAAGTTGGAATTGTAATGATAATACTGCATCTTACTTGAACCGGAAGAGCTGGCTGATTGAATTGATTCTCTTTTTTGTCAGCCACGTGCAGAATGCTCCTTTATTTACACGTACACAAGATACGGTCATGTGGCTGTATCAGCCATTCTTCCCATTTTTAAACCAACAGTCTAAAAGAAGCTAGTAAATACATGTATCTTCTGGTACTTACTGCTCATTTCACAAACACAGGTTCAAAATTAAAAAAACAAAAACCAAAACCCCACAGTTGTTTTTATGAATAAAACTGTATTAGACAATAAGCATTTTAAAATTCCTTACAGTCCTTTAAAACATTGTAATATCAATCCTAAATCACAATCTTACTTTGTATATATTTGCAGGACATTCTTTGAACATGAATATAGTAAAGGCCAGAACATAAGCATGGGAAATAACATTTCCGAGGACTGTTCCCCTGTTTGGACAACCCATTATACTTACTGGCTTCCATATTTCGTCTTCTTGAATTTATCCCTCTTATATTGAGCATGCTCCTGCTCTAAAGTTCCAACACCTTCAATAATCAGCTTTAGCGTTTTATATGTCTCCTTAGGGTCATCAATGATGAATGTAGAATATTCTTCCTCTTCAGGTCCATCATACACAGATTTGCTACCACAGGCCTCTGGGGAAAAAAAAAAAAAGTACAGGAATAGGTATCAGGTAGGCAGGGAGAAAAAAGCAAGACATGCAGACTAAAAATACTCAGTCCCAGGTTCATACAGTTCCTTGGTTTGCTTCTGTATGACCACCACAGAACTGTGGCTGACATCAACAGCAACAGCAGACGGAGCATTGCCTGTCCTTGTGCTGCGCTGTTGGTAGGCACAGAGGCTGGCCCATGCCCGTTCCCTCCTCCTTGTCTCGTAAGCAAAGGGCAGCAAGCCTGGCAGCTGCTCCTGGCTTGGTGCGAAGCTGTCCTTTACTGCACAGGCAACGCTTTCATCTCAATTACCACTAGCAGTACCCCATGCACACACTTTGGGAACTCTGACACAGGCCTAACTCTGCCACTGTGCTGCCGGGCTGGCTGGCATAAGTCAAGTATTCACTTGTCAGAAGGATAGGTTCCATCCCTAAGCAGCAGCTAAGCAGCAAGTACAGCACTGCACAACAGACTGAATTCAAAACAATTACAGGCTGAAGTAGTCACAGAAGATGTTTTACCACATCACCCCTAAAAGGTTCATAAAACAAGCACAAGCAGAATACGTCATGACTTCTGGCTGGCTGCCTGCTAAAGGACATATGCTAAGAAGGGGCAAGTCATACCACCTTCTCATCCTACCAAGGAGCCTTCCTGGCTAAGAGATCAGGACACTGATTACACATGAATATTTGCAACACATTCATCATGGGATCTACTTCTGCATTGTGGCAGAACGCATTAGAAGGGGAGGAAGAGTATTTTACTTTGCCTCTATTTTTCCCTAGCTTTCTAGCTTTACTGCTGTCTCTGTCCCAGCTTTCGAGTTACCTTCCCCTTGCCGCACTGTCTGTGCCAGACCTGCGTCCTTTTCCCCGACACTGAAACTCGATGCTGGCTCTGGCAGTGAAGATTCGGAACGGGAGAAAGCTGGGCATTGGTTCAGACAGCTCGGAAGTGGTGAGGATCTTAAGTTTGCAATTGCATGGCGGCCAGGAATGGATTAAAGTGCTTTCCAATCTGTGTGTTTGACACCACTGGCTTATCTCATATTATAAAATAAAGTCCTATTTAAAGATCAGTGCCACAGTGAAGGCTTCCCTGCCACTCCCTGTGCTAAATTGGGATTTCAAGTCTGGCACCGTGTACACCGGATACTTTTCTTGGCATGCCTACCAGTACTAACTTCCTCTGCTGTCTCTTCTTTCTTTTATCCTTCATGTCACATCTTTGCTCCCCTCAGCTCCTGAGGGTTTCCTATCCCAAACTTCAATTTTCAACATTTCATAGACATCAACAGGTCATCTTTCACTGATAATTCTGAAAGAGCCTTCCTGAGGAAACCATTTGTATCCAGCCTGTTCTTGGGATCTGAATCAGAGAATGTGCACATGACTTCTGGTAACACAAAACCATGTTCCACTGAAACCTCAACTTTGCTGCTGCTTCGTTTCAGGATCAGTAAACTTCTGGTCTAGTGCACACTGATTTGTCAATTCAGAGCATCCAAGCAATGCTCTGTGCTTATGCTATTTTAGGATGCTGTGGTTAAGAATGTATTTCAAACAACTGTTTATTATGCAAAGAACTTTGTACAGACTGTGAGACTGCACACTGTACCAAAAATAATTCACACAACTGCCTCAAGACAGCAGAAGGGGAAACAAGTTAAAGAATGCCCGCTGTGTTCTAGGATGTGATTTGCAAGGCTGGTGTAGCTAGAACATACAATTCTTCACAGGTATTTTTGCCTTGCTATGTGCATTGGAGATGCAATCATCTTTCATCCTCACCTTGCATTTTCTCCAATTTTGGCATATACAAGTTGAAAAGAGAGTAGATGCGCTCAGTTTCTCTATCTCCATCTATATCCAGTTGTATATTTGCTGGAAGGCCTCTGTAAGGCATCAGGAAGAGAGGTAGAAGTTATATGCTAAACAGTATGTTATGGAACAAAAAGCACTTAACAAGGATGAAAGTACAAAGTACTCATGAAAGCCAACAGATTGTATTGAAAGGAGCTCAAAACTTCCTATTTTTCCCAAAAGAAAAGGTAGAAAAGTTCAAACTTCTTTATGCCTACATTTATCCAGCATGCTTTCAGTCTGACTTGGAAGAGAGGACTGTATCAGTATCCAGACATTTTGGTGAATTAGTCTGCTATAACCAGATGGAGGAGCCAAAGCACTGAACTCCGAACTGTCCAGGCTGCGTATTCTGAGACTAACTACCACTACAGACTTGTTGCTTCTCTCATTTTAGATGAAAACAGTTTCCTATGAACCAGACAGTACACCTCTTCATTTAATAGGGAGCATGAGTGGGTCCCTTAGAAAAAGATTGGTTTAGAATTAAATCTAGAAGCAGATGACTGACTGTTTCAGGAATTTACAAACAGGACATTGAAGGGATTTCTGACATTTTTACTAATGACATATGATCAGAACCAAAGCATCTTATCCCACAGCCAACTCCTATTAATGTCTTGAACTCTAAAAATTGCAACATTTTGACCAAGATACTGACAGCATCAGAAATGACAATAAAGATGGCCTTTGAAAATACCATGATGCCTGCACACCTGGCAGATCTTCTTGGTAACTGCATACATGCAAGTCGTGCTGCAGACGCACATATTCCTGGCAATACCTAGACCAACAGCAGGTTACCAATCCTTACCCTGTGCAGGGTGTGCAGCCAGGAGTATTATCTGCAGTAGCTTTACAGCAAAGCCAGTGGCCATTAAGATAGGCAGAGGGATGGTAGACTGTGAGGCGCTTCTTGTTGCATTGGCTAACTTTGGTGAGGATATCAATCCAGTCCTTTGCCTCCACACAATTATTTGCCTGGATATACAGGACTCTTCTTTCAGGCTGGATCACCTGGAACATCTGCAAATAAGGAAATAAGCCACAGAATAAACCACCAGAATAAGTTGGTGAACGTAAGACCGGGCTCAGACTGATGATTTCTTAAAGGAAAAACACAGCATACCAAAAGAATGCACCAATAAATATGTTTCAACACAAAATCAAGCAGCATATGTGCCCTTAGAACAACAAGACCTTTCACCTGGTACAAGGAGTAAGATACTGTTCCTGTAGGAGATTATTTACAAACAACTTAATATCAACTTGCTGGTTAGGCCTCAACAAGATTGTTGTCAGCCTCAGGGATGCAATTTTAGTAATGCTTCAGCTCCGAGTTTTGGAAGGCTGACAAGAGGGACCCAACGCAGGGCTGAAAGGAAATGCTGGTCAGCAGGGGGCAGAAAAGACAAAAATGCGAGTTTGGATCCAGCCTTAGCCACATCTTTGCTTTAATACTGCCGTATCTCTAGTCTTTTTAACACCTATTTCAGCATGATTCTTTCCTTTTAGTAACTGCCACAGTTCTGCACCCAACTATACCTGCTATTAGCAAATCACAGCAATACAGTTTCTTTTTAATCACCATAGGGTAGTTCAAATAATTACACTAATTCTGCATGATGGCTTGGGCACTGAAAATCTAAACTACAGCTCTCCTGTTTAAAACAGCTTGCAACTTAAAATGGCACAACTGCATTTATTTTCTTCGTCTTGAAGAAGCAAGTGTCTGATGCACAGCCTTATTGCTTGACTATTCTGATCATGCACTGAAGATAACTAAGCTCAAGTTAGTGATCTTAAACTGCAAATTTTGAAAAGGCAAATGTCAACCATCTTCCTTTCCTCTAGCTTCTGCAAATACTTAATTTTAATGCGTTTTCCTCTCTCTCACCGGTATTCCTAAATTACCCTTCCCTCTTCTACTTCTTCATTTGATTATTCAAATCATTAGACATTACACTGCCCGTATCATGTGGACTATTATTTTCCAAACAGCTGGTTTCTCTGTGCTACTTTAGAAAGAAAAACAGAGGCACCCCCCGGCCCAAAACCAAACCAAAAACCCTCACACCAAAAAACGAAAAATCCCACCAAAACTGAAATTCACTTTTGTCTATTACAAAGACCTGAAACATTTGCCTGAATTCTGCACTTAGCTGGTCAGAAGAACATTGCAGACTGGCACCAGGCGCAATCTCTTCTTCCCTTGTGACACTTTTAGGTGCACATCCTTCAAAGTAGCTTCCAAATATACTTTCTAATTTGTGACCCAATAGTTTTTTAAATTACAATGTCTCTTCTAAGAGGAAAGGTAAAGCCATTTCCCTAAATTTAATATCCTCATAGATGTCAGACAATAGTTAGAAAGGCACAACACACAACAGCAGTGAAGGAGCTGCCAGTATGATCAGTCCAGCACTGCCAAAATACACACCAGAGAGACAGTCCTTTTAATAAAACTCTTCAGGACATAACTGGCAATTTGAGTTTGAGGAACAGGGAAGGAAGGAACAAGGAAGACAGGAGCATGCAGCTCAACCCTCAGTTAACACAGAACTACAGCGAAAAGAATTTTAATGTCCTGCTGGGGTAAATGGAGCCTTCTGCATTACAACAAAGGAACAGATTTAGGGAGTATGGCTTTGTGTAAGGGGATACCAACCCAAGTGAACTAACATATGGCAACTGTTACTGAGAAGCCCGCAACTAAGCCAAGAATTTCAAATGGTTGCAAGACCTTTACACTACCAAAACGACCATTTGCTTCTCAAACAACACAGAAGACCTGAACAGTACTTAAAACCACCCCCAAACCTCCCAAACTGTGCTCAAGGAAGATGAAGGCTACTGGCCTTACTGCCAGACGTGCAGATTTATCAGGATTGAGGAAGATACACTTGGTGCAATTCAGAGCACAGTTACATAGAGAATATTTATAGAAATTGTGGATCTTTAATCACATTTAGGACCCATGATGGAATATGCATCGCAAATACATCTGCTGTGGCGTTTTGAGAATTCTGTTCTTGCTGCAGTATTCTATTTATGTATGTCAAGATAAATGGGAATATATTAGCATGTGAAGGTGATAATGGTATTTTCTACTGCTTATGGAAAGACTCTGAACCTTACTTTCCAGAATGAATGTAGTCACCTTCATCTCCTAGGTAATACTGAATTTAAGCAACCAAAATAGCCCAGTTTCTGATGTTACCAATAAAGGGATATTTTTCCTAGAATAAATCTTTACAATAAAGGGATTTTTTGGATGCATACTAGCCCGGTAGACTCAGCATAAGTTAAAGACTGCTGCCACTAAACAGTTGATCAGAATTATAGCTCAGCTCCTCTCCACACACAGTGAGTTTTATCTCAACTGTGTGGCTACTTCCTAGTTCAATCAAGTTATTTTGCAGAGTACAGTTGGCAACAGTTCAACACATTACAGCTGCCTTCTGATACCTTGAGAATTATTTTGCAGCTTGGTTGCTTTTGCCTATGTAATCAACATGAGTTATAAACACCAGAGCCAGCTACAGTACAATAAAGATGTGCTCTAGAAGCAAGTGAACTGAAACTTATTCCATCTTTTAACAGAGAGATATGCTACCAAAATAATACCTGAAACAGGAAAAATACTGAGGAGTCAAGCATTGTATCTCACTTTAACAAAATGCTGTTTGAGGAACCTAGTATCTAGGGCAGCTCTAGTTCGAGCACTGCCCTGCATAGTGTCCACAAGCAGTGTAGGTGGCATGAAAGACTTAGAGGCAGAAAAGCTAAAATTCACAACCATTTATGTGTATAGAGAAGTTTGTTGTAGATGCATGTTTAGCACTGGAAAACACTGAGCTTTTTTGTTTGTTTGTTTTTTTAAAATAACTTTTTAAGGACCTTACTCAGCTTTACAGGCAGAAGAGTATGAAAAAGGCTCCCGACATCACCTAAACTGACCATGTCTAAGAACTGTTCTTACACAAGGGATGGTACGTCTTGCATACAGAAGTTGGCAGTAGTGTTCCATGCATGAGAAATACAGTTGTATTTTATTCCCTAATGTGGTAATTAAAACACTAAACCATACTGGCACAGCACAGATGTTGTTTTGGCACATGACCTAACGCAAATACATATGCACTTTCATTAACCCATAAAGAAACACTGATAGCTAAGAAACAAGATGTGATCCTTCACAATTATAAGCAGCCAGTTCCTTCCCAACAGAGAAGTCTGACAGAAAGGGCAGGGCCTTGATTATCTTACCTGTGTCTGACATTATAGACCCCAGACAGCTGATCAACAGTGGTCAGTACTGAGTGTACTGCAGATCACGAAACCCAAAGACTGCTGACTGGGCTGTTAAGAATCTGAATGGGCTGTACTTTTGGAAACTCCTGCTACTATATACAGAACAAGCAGCTGTGGTTGTACATCTTTCAATAGAAACCCAATCCAGGTTACAAAAGGGAAAAAGGCCATTAGGCTGGTGGATCTAGACCAGCCTAACAAGCAAATTAACGAATGACCTACTTACATTTTTCATTTTAAAGGATTCCTCCTCCAGTCTTTCCACTGCCAGAATGTTTTCAATTGGAATGCTACACAGAGGGTGATCACCTGCAGAACACACGCAAACAGATACTGAGCAACTTATTCACAACTCAACTTCATCCTCTGCCCTTATTCTAAGAGCCGATTCAGTTCCTTTGAAGATAATTTTGACTGCACAAGAAAAAAAAAAGTCTTTCACTCAGCAGGGATTTACTAGCATGGTCCTCAAGTATTATCTTAAGTTCATTTCTGTTTTCAGCTGCACTAGGTTATGCTAGCAAGCCTCTTAGAAACGAACTACTGCAGCAGGACACAGTATACTTCCTGAGAAGGTGACAATGAAAGACATCATTCCTGTCAGCTCAGCTGAACTAGGTTGATGGTGGTGGTGCAAGATCTCAAAGTGGAGTGTGAAATGATGACTGGCATGATTTGAACATGTTTTTTTATCTTTCTTACTCGCTATGTATTTATATGATGGAAGGAAGTGGTATGTGTTGTGTACTACTGAACAGACAGGAACAATTTGCGAAAACCAAAATCCTTGATATTAGGCAACATCAAGTGAACACATTTTTGCAAGTTCAAAGCTTGCAGGCAAACCCCTGCCTACTGCAGCCAGTTGTGCCAATGTTAGAGAACTTATGAGAACAAGCTGAGATGCATCTGCGAATGTTCCATACAAACCCAAATCCCAGTGTAAGGTATTTGTATCCTGAATTTTGTTTGCTTGAACAATCTACTACATAACTGTGAAACCTATGGACGATGTTGATAACTGGTATTAGACAAATATTATCAAATATTCTGCTAATTTATAGTGTACTGTGCTATCCAAGAAGCTTCTCTAACAGTCAGTACAGACATACTAAGAAAAGGGCAAGAACATACAGGCCGACAGACTTGCCTGCACTGTGCCTTCTTTAATCTTCATTTTAATGTATCAAAAAAAGACGGGCAAACCTTTGTTACCTTTGCTTTTCTGATAGGTAAATTCATGGTTTGTCAGGCGAAACCATCTCTTCTTGAAGTTTTTCATACCAAATCGTTTTCTTCCTTGTGCTCTCTTGATCATGAACCTAGTAAACAGAACAACAGTTGTTACAATACAACTGATTTTATATATACATACATATATATATTTTGCATACATATAAAATATGTATTTATGTATATAGATTTATACATATATACATATATATATACACACATATCATGATGGCACTTGCGAAGCTTTAGGAGAGGACACACAGTGTTTTCTAATTATTGAGGCCTCGTCTTGACAAGGAAAGGAACGTCACATTTGGATAGGTTTAGTGCATCTCTTAGTTAAGCCTATCCTTCTTCCAGATGTAAAAAAAGGGCAGGACATGTGGCTTGACTCGTAGTCTAGGGGTTCTAGTTAGTCAGCTGAATTCAGCTTGTGCCCTTTCCTCAGTTACAAATCCAGCTAAATGTTTTCCTACTACCGCAGAAAAAGAGCAGAACACAGTTAGTACTGCTCTGCTAAGCTTGACCTGTTAATTCTACAAGCTTTTTTCATGTTTTATTTTTTAAAGCTGTGAGAAAGCTCAAAAGGTTTAGAGTATGTTTAATAATTAAAAGGCAGGTGGGAAGTCTGGAGCACAGAGACTGAACCCCATGCTTTAGTCACTCCCGAGCTCTAGAAACAAAACCTGGATGTTCCACAGCTCCATTTGCAATTGCACATTGATGCTGCAGTTGGAAACGCTTTTTCAACAACATACAAAGCAATTGGATGGCTGAAAGCTAGAATCCCCCACTCTCATCTTTTTGGCAGAGGAGGGGCATTCATTTAGTGAGTTGTCAGTTTTAATTAATTTCAAACTTGAATTAGCTTACAAGAAACTCTGATGCATCCACCACCTTCCTAACCACTAAATCAATCCAAAAGCTTCAAGGTGACTTTGGCAGCCTAGTGACTTCATACTGCTCAGCATCACTTTTGGTGGAAAAAAGTGTGTATGCATATGCGCTAGAGAGTTGGTAACAGCTACTCTACACATTACATTAACTATTGTGCCAAATACAGAATTATATAATGGAACCAGTAAAAACTACTTACTACAGAGCAGTTTTTATCAAGTAGGAAGGCACTAAACAGCACAAAGAACACACACAGAGAGAACAGTGAATGATTTGGTTGAAGATTTTCAATAGCAGAGCTAAAATGCTTAGGACAGCTAACACTGTTTCTCACTTCTTGTATCTTCAGTCAGAAACAGCTACATTGCATCCAACTGAACTGCAGATCTGTTTAAAGCTCAAACAGAAACCCAAGTTCTCTCAGATTTTAACTGTTTTGTAACCATCTGTGCTGCTGCCTTCTGCCCATTCTAAGTTGTGTGGGCAAAAGTTGACAAGGACTGTATATGGCAACACATTTTTTTAAAACCAGTTATAGTTACACACTTCTCCCATTCTTAAAATGGTCAAACAGTTACTGTCTCGGTCCTTATTCTTGGATTACTTGAGAAATATTTAATAAACCATATGATTCAGGTCATCACCAGGCCCAGTGGCGGTAATCTTCGTATTTCAAGGTTAAGGCAAATTTCAAGGGAAGAGCAGATGTCCTTGGGCTGGACAATACGCTCTTCAAGTTAGTTTCTTTTTCTTCTTATGCCAATACTTAAAATGTGACTTAAAACTGCAAAATCCTACAGAGCCTCCCTCTTTGAAAAATGCAAACTCTATACTGCAGAGCTAAGAGCACATTTCTAATTAAACTCTTCATAGCTGACATAGCCAAGAGAAGAATGTGCTTTTATTTCCCAGAGATAGGTGACAAGCATTCAAAGCCATAGAAGTTATAAGGTCAATTTAAAGGATTTTTTTGTTTTTAACATTTGCAGAACGGGTGAGAAGTCGGAGCAAATAGTCAGAAGAACAAAGGGAAAAATGTCTAAGATGAAACCCATTTCAGTGCTGGGTGATTGGAGATACTGTTTCTTCTCATCTTTATGGTAGACCTGAGTTTGGATCTGCCTTAGCCTTGCTTGGAAGCATCAGCATTCTCCTTTCACCTACAAGAATGGCAAGACTAGTTCTCCTTTTAATTCTCCTCCTTTTAGAAAGAACAGGCAGAGAGCTGTTAAGCAGCGATGGCATGATCAATGCCAGCAAACCCAAGTGCCATAACTAATCTTTGGTACTGTTCGTTCATTCAAAAGTACATACTCTATAGCTTTCCGTCTAGATACTCTTAACAGAAGCAAAGATAGATTAAAAAACCAAAAGCAAACAAAAACATTGCAAAGGCAAATAGAAACCCCACTAACCAGCCAATCAATCTGGAGAAGAATCCAATCAAAGGCTGGGAAAATTCCCACCCACTCCCCATGATGTAACATGCCAATAATGCAAAATGTCAGGAAAAACAGACAGCTGAAGGCCACTCCTTAACCTTGAGAAAAAATTACTTGAACGTTCCTTAAGAAGTGCCTAGAAAATATACATCTTAATCAATTCCAGTGAGTTCACTGGGATCACTTAATATTCACAGGTTAAGCAAAACTCAGTGCTTCTTGGAGCTGCTGCCTACAGATGTAAGTCCTTTATTCTCTATTTACAGCAGATTTTTGTTTTAAGGAAGGAAGAAAAAAGAAAGAGTTGGTCAACATCATAAAATAGGTAACAAATGTTCTCTGCTGGGTTTACACAGGCATTTCAGGATCTCTAAACAGAGTACTTCCTCCCCAAAGTTAAGTCAGACAAGTCTATTGCTGCGAAGGAAGGACATGCTGTCAGCCAGTAGCTACAGCAAAGCACCAACTGCCCCTGCCATCTTACCTGCATGAACTATTACCATCAACTTTCTTTACTGTTAGTTTAAGAGTCCTTACAACAGCAGCCACAGGCCGAGCAAGAAAAGACAGAAAAAAATCAGACAGGAGCAAAAGAAAGACAGAGGCAGAAAAAATAATGTTTTAGAGTTAGAGGGGAAATGTTATAAACAATACATTTATTTTCAAAAACAAAAGAATGATAAATGTACAGAACTAAAATAGACAAACTTGCTTCTAGGGACAGACATTCATCAGAGGAGTGAACTGCAGAGGTTAACTGGAAGGGGTAGTCATACCTTCACCAAAAACCTAATTGTTACATGACTTAGAGCTACCATGAAAGCTTACTTTCAAGCAGCAGTTCAGCTTATTGAATTCCGTCAGGAAGAATTTGGATTTTTTACTTTCTTCCTCCCAGCTCAAAAAAGCTGTTTCCACAGTGCACTTAGATGATCTTAACAACTCAGTTTTGTAACACAAAAATGCCAACAATTAGTATCTAAAACTAATATGGCATATGGACCATGCTTCAAAAAAAAGGAAAGGTACTAAAACTAGAAACTGTTCCAAGTGCATCACAGATTTTCCTCAAAATGGCTATGATAATGATTAGCATATGGATCTTACAGGGCAGCAAAAGCAAATTCCATTTGCAGGATTTGCCCTCCCTAAGATATTCAGTATCTGCCTTCACAGTGGAATTTTGCAGCTTTTGTTCACTGGAGTTCAGGAAAAAATAAACAAACTTGATTTTAACACGATGCTGATTCAAGTTTATTTTGCCCTAGCTGTGCTAATTAAGTTCTACAGGCTTCTTTTCCCTCCACTTATTTCAAAACATACTTAAATTAAGATGTTTAAATCAAATTAAAAGATGTTAAAATCAGTTATAGCAGCCATGGAGACCAGTAGAAACAGCAACACAAGAATCTTCCTACATTCTTTTCTGAACACATGGATGGAATAGGGGTGGCAGAAAAAAAGATAGCTGCCTTAGAATGGTAGCAAGCACACAAGTAGAGGGTTTTATTGCACATGCATACTTACCCTTCTTTAAGCAATATAGGTTGCTCTATGCTCTTGTGATCTCTCCTCCCCGAAGATGAAATTAAATCTAGAAACTAAAAGATGAACAAAAGGCATAGATAAAATAGACAGTACCGCACTACCCAAATTAAAATCTTCTGTATTTGTACAGCACAGAGCAATAAGAAAATATTGTAAAAGTAGTTAAAGAAGGTAATGGCAGAAGCTTGAGGAATTTGGGAGGTTTCCTGGGTTGTAAACTAAAAAATAGTATAAATGGTATTAAACAGAAAAACTGCAAATGAGCAACACTTCTTGTGCTTCTCCTTTGTTGTATGTATCTTTCACTTCCTTTGGGACTAAGCAATGTTCATCATACATCTGCAGCATCCTATGAACCACACACATGTCTCAAGCTCTAAGCAGCAGCTTGGTAATCCAACCTAATTATTAAGTAGATCCAAAAAGATTCTACTATTGACATACGCATAATTTGATAAAAGTTTCTTGAATATTACAGTTATCAGGAGTCTGCTTTTTCCAGCACACACTTCCTGGTTTAGAAACAGTATGTATTACATTCTAGGATTCCGAGCATCTGCTTCAAACATCACAGCAGGATTTTCAGACCATTCACATGCATTACTTACGTTTTTTACTGCATCTGCATACTTCTGCTCATTAAAATAGTCATAAAAAGTAGCCATGTAGGATTCCTTGAAATTGGCCTGAAATACAAAGCCAAAACCATGCATATCATAATACAGTTTATACAGAAAATATTCTTGTTAACAGCAGTAGACCATGAGGAAGCCACCACAGATAAGAGGGGTTTTTTTCTGGCCAGGAGTAAAATAAGCAAACTGCTACTTTCATGTTGTACAGTACACATTCAGCAGTACCAAATTTTTATTTCAAAAAGGTAGAAGAATGCGTTTCAAATGTTCAGTTACTACAGTTAATAATGTTTCTGCTTTAGCTTTTAATCTTGGTCCTAAAAGAGACTGACAAAAAGTATGAGAGAAAGAATTCTATTGTCCCAAAGGATTCATAATTGAGCTACAGATTCATCTACAACTGCCTGTGTGAATACTAACTAGAGCACCAGTGACTCCAAATTATCACCAGATATAGCAGTGTGGTGCCCTAGGTACATGAGTTTTATTTCAATCAAACATCCAGAACATGGGCATTTAGCTCTAATCTCACCACTGAATGGCATAAAACTGAACAGGTATGAAAGGAAAGGCAACCTGGCAAGGCTACT
>NW_010576365.1:0-16764 GCF_000687285.1 Phaethon lepturus | reverse complement strand
TTAAAGGTCCCTTCCAACCCAAACCATTCTGAGATTCTAATGCCTAAAATTAATTTTTAGATAGATCTGTGTATAAGATGAATTTCTATATGAAAAGATAAAAGTGTTTGTGCATCACAGACAAAGGTGCATGTCAGACCAGGATATAGCTGGCTTCTTAGAGATACAGAGACAAACATGCTCCCTCAGCTACTGGTATTCGCAGTACTGAAATCATTTATTGCGGGTGCAAAACAGTCTCTTGAAAACCTGTTACTGTGCTGAATGCAACACTAACGGGCTTCTGACGATCTAGGCTGCCAGACCAGCCAACACCTATACAAAACTAGTTATGCAAATTTTTAGGATGTTCAAATGTAGTACATAGATCTGGAATTATTTATGCAGCTAGCTGTCTCTGCAAAGCCGAAGGATCTCTGTCCAGGAAAAATGCA
Organism: Phaethon lepturus; assembly: GCF_000687285.1. Classification (NCBI taxonomy): domain Eukaryota; kingdom Metazoa; phylum Chordata; class Aves; order Phaethontiformes; family Phaethontidae; genus Phaethon; species Phaethon lepturus. Next base: position 16,330 of record NW_010576365.1, on the reverse strand, counting down.
AGGTGATGCTCCAAATCCAGGAGTATTTTTCTGTAGGGACAATTAGAAGACTCTGTTTTATTGTCCCGAACCGCACTACCAATTACGTTTTTGCTGAAGTCAGCAACAACCTACTGTTGACTTCAGTGGGAGCAAACATTAATCCAAATTACTATGTCTTTAAAATAAGACATGCTTTGATTTTTGTCCATGTTCTAAATTGATGATTTCACCCTTATGGAACAGTTAACTTGAACGAGCAGCCTCCTTATGGATTTTCTCTCTCAAGAAATGAAATCCATATAGCACCTTATGGATTATCTTAAGTTCAATGAGTTTTCCATTGTATTATAACTGATTACACTGAAAAAGTTTTAAAATTAATATGATATATGGTTTTAAAAGAAATCCACAGCTACAAACTTTTTTTTAGGCTGGCAAGGACAAGTCATCAGAATTGAGTTGTTAAACAGAATTCTTGCTAATTCTGCCAGCTCCCAAGAATTTACACTTCATCTGTCTTCCTGGTTTGACTTCTACCTTTGGCAAAACTATTACACTTCAGCCAGTGACCCTTTTCAACAAATGTTTAAAGTTACATTTAAGAGTGGGAGAAAGATGAAAGCAAGCAGTGTTTCCAAATTAAAGAGTTCTTAATTTCTATGAAAAACCCAAGTTAGCTGCCTGAAAGTATTTGCATTTCTTGCCGAACCGTAACACAAACTGTCTTTGAACTTCACAGTTGCAGTAACCCAAATTCAATAGGTTTGGGAATCCTGGCCCTATACTCTCTTGTAGCGAGATGCTTCATTGGTGGAAAGCCGGTGTCATTATGTGTGTGTGCAGGAGCTGGAATAGATACCTGTCACAAATCTTCTCTTGTAGGATTTCCCATCACCAGGTAAGTGATCTGGTAAATGTGTATGGGCCAGCACACAAACACACCAAAATTAAAGGCTCTAGAAAGGCATTGGTCCTCAGTGAGTCCAGATATTCTATTTTTTCTCACCTTGTTTTACTTAATTGAACTTCGAAAAACTTATGTGTGATTTGATTCTTTAATATTTTTGGCTTCTGAGAAACCCTAAAAAATAACCAGTCATTCTGAATGACACTAAGTAGAAAGTATTATTTTCCACCAAAATAATGGATAATAGAATAATTCTTTAGAATTGGATAAAGATAAATTAGAGGGATGTGGTTCCAGAACTCTAAATGAAAGGAAGTAAAAATGTATAAACTATTATCTGATAAGCAACACAATCAGTTGGTAGAGTTTAACCTTGCAATAAGTCTTTAAAAAAACAGCTAAGGAGGCTAATTTTGGGGCACTCTCCAGGAAACATTTTCTGAGTGTATGCATAGTTGTTGTGTTTTCTTCACAAAATAGATAAATAAGGAAACAAAAGAATAAAATTAGAGGTGTAGGAGAGAGATATTCAAAACTTCAGGAGGTTTCTCATTGCATTTGTTGTACTTGAGAAAGAGTTAAAATTCTGGGCAACTGCTGAAGTGAAAATCATACTAAAAAATCTTAAATATTACCCATTTACTTAAAGACATTAGCGTGGGCTTCCAGAACAATTATGTAGTTTGGACATATTGTAAATATCCTTTGCACTAGGCTGCTTGTGGCAGTTGAATTGAACCCTTGAAATGGATGTTCACTCTGCCTGACATTAAGGTTGACTAAGTTTGCATGGGCCAAATGGAAAAGCTATTAGGGGAATTGAAGCTCTGCCATATCAGCTGATGTAAAAGAGGTAGTATATGTAATATATGTATCGGCTATATTGGCTCGCTCTTTGTTTTTGCTGTTGCCCTAGTCACTGCCATTGCAATCTTCTGACCATTTTAAACAAAAAGCTGCAGTCAACCCCGCCTTTATCATGTTTCTGAAATAAATCTTCCTTGTTGATTACAGCACGCTTGAAAGCACGCTGACAGTTGCTCAGATATCATCTCTGAGGTTAGCATCTTTTCAGCGTAGCGCATTCTTTCACAACATTTATGCGGCAGGTGAACAAATGCCACGGACAGCTGCTCAGGGAGAAGAAACAAAACCCTGCAAGAAATCCCAGCCTCACCCCGTCTCCTCACACCACCCTTTTGCTCAGTGTGACATTATGTGGGAGCCAGCATTTTGACATGACGATACGATTCTCATGGAACACAAGGAAAGTCTGAGGGCAACATTTTTTCCTAAGCACCTTTGTTCCATTACTCAACAGTATCTATTGAAACTTACTGAAGAAGGAAGCAATTAGTGTATTTTCCCAAGGCTACATTTGCAATGCAAAATATTACCGAAGTCTTGAAATAATTTTGCAGTTGATAAAATTCTGCTCTATATACATACACACATATATAAGTAAGTCAAACACAGACTCAAAAATTTAATCATCTAATAACAACGTATTGATATGTAAAAACAAAACAGCTTATGAATTCAATACAGTTCCTGTTCAGTGATGAGTTAACTGTGATTTTTAGTGTGAGTGTGTACAAACTGAACATTTCTGCAATACTACAAGAGACTGTTTTTGTTGATTTTTTTGCCTTATAATTCAATCACATGTATAGCAAATTTTCTGTGTTCTGGTATTTCATCTAATTTGCTTGAGTTTATATATTCCCTAAAAACATACATTTTGAGATTAACAGAACTATTCAAGAGTTTTAAGGGTGGGTGTTACATTTTGGTTTTGAATTCTCTTGGTAGTTTTGAAAATGTTAAAATTGAGCCTTGGAGATATATCATCTGCAGGTGAACTATATTTAAATATTTTTCACCTCTTAGTTAATCTTTTTATTGTGTTTCATTTTTTTCCCTCATAATCTATCTGTAAATCATCTTTTAGTTTAGGTGTCAGTACTGTTTTGGTTATAGGGAAGATGAACTAGAGCAATCATTATTTGAGCTCTTCCTGCTGTTAGCACAACGTTTGAATTATTGGAAAATGTTTGATTTGTTTTAAATCCAAGTTCTTCCATCAGTGTAGGCTTATACCAGCAGCCAAGTTATTTCTTGCCTTCTGTAGGCTTGTAAAAACAGACAATGAAGGAAAAGGGAAACAAAAAAGAAAGATAAGCAGAAGTTATAAAACAGTTTTTCTTCCTCTCTTGTTTCAGGACATCAGTTGGATACAAGTTCCTGTCAGTGGGCTAGGGAACGGCACGTTTGTGGTGTATTAAATTGGATGGGAACTCTGCAGTGGCAAAACAGTTGGCAATCATTTAGGGAAAATACATGAGAACTCCATCAGAGAAATGTTATCTAGTTTTCAGAGAATAAGAGAAACTTTAAGATGTGTTGGAATGAGAAGCTGAGGAAAATGTCAGCTGCTTCTTGTCCTGTGCCAGCCAATGGGTAAAGAAAAGCTTCCATGACTAGACACGACCTGTTGGCTTCTACCTTAATTCAGTCAAATGAATTTCAGTACATACAGGAAAAACAAACTTTCAAAACATGTCAAATACCTCTAAAATATTAAATTATATTAAGTTTCCACATGAGAAATGGCTTTTGAACCTGTTTGTACATGCAGTTTGAGTAGACTGTTGCTTGGTCTGGGTGCAAATTCAGGATGTACATGTAAAGCAGTTTCTACTTGTAGTAGTGATAATCGCATGGGCAAATGTGAGCATAGAAATGGATATGTTTGAGGAATTCACTGGATAATTTTTAAAATTAGTTTAATAAATACATAATTTGCTTTTATTTTAAACTGTGAAAACAATTGAAAACTGTTAAAGACTTTTCAAAACTGTTAAATTTTGGTTTAAGATTGTGAATCATTCTTCAGCAAGTAACATTTTAGAGATTCTCTACTTGAATGACTGATAATAATACTAAGGTTAAATTCACAATATCTACACCGCTTTTACGTATAAAGGTCTCTAATATAGTAATTTGAGACTGCAAAAGACTGCTGGAGTCAGAGAATTCAGTCTTTTGTTATTGCTGGAAATCATGTATATCTCTAGTAAATCTACAGCACTGTAAAATATTATCATTTCAATGTTGTTGTGAACTTTTACTGGAAGTTTAAATTTATTTTTACAGTTCTAAACAAACTTAAGTGATATTTAAGATTTTAATTGTAATCACAACAATAAAAATTGCTAGTGCCAGTTAAAAGTATTGCTCCAACTGAAAATTAATGAAATGGACCTAAAAATAATCACCAAGAGAATAATGCATACAATTTCTGTGAAGGCTCTGGAACCTGTATCTAAACATACACTGCTTGGTATTCCTGAAGGCACTGCAAAGCACTACCCCTAGGCTCACCAGTACTCACAAGCTTACATTGGATAATCATTTAAGGTCATTACACATTATTGTAAATTAAATAACTACTATGCAAGTCAAAATAATGTAAATCTGACTTTTTTTCAATTTCTTGGTCGCTGATTTACACACATGACATTTTCAGAGCTCTGGGGGAGAGTGAGGAAGAAGATTTCAATCAGAGGTCTGGAAGAGACTCATACAAATTCCATTTTGCAGCCAGTTACAAATGCTACCTCGTTTACGCTCAGAGAAATAAAAGCAAGGAAAATTTTGTGGCTAAGGCCTTTCTGGACTGACATATTTCCAAGTTTCTAATAAAGCAGGAAAAATAATCCTAAAAGAAGCCCTATTAGTTGGAAACTCAAGCTAGAGAGACATTGCTGTGCTGTGATTAGATTAAAAGGGTTTAAGATGTGAGTGTTTTCCAGGGGTTGGAGATTGCAATTGGAGGTACATCTATGCTAGAAGTAATGTCAGGAGTTTGTAAATTAGCAAGGCCATTTGTCTTAGACACTGAAAAGTAAGAAAGCTTAATTTTTCCCAAAAGAAAAGTGTTGCTATGCATTTATCCTTGATTAAAACACCTGAAGGAAGAAATGTAAGCATTTGTATTTGTTGACTAATCTGTAGAAGCTACAGATTATTCTGCATAGTCTGGATTTTTCTTCTTCAGTGATCCATTTACCTGTTTATTTGATAATGTTAGTTACACTGCAAATACAGACATTTTTGCATTTTGTTACTGATTTAGTTTGGATAACTATGAAGGTTTGCGTCGTTCTCTTCCAAAATAAATACGTTGATACCAAGATTTGGTAGGAATGCATTGTTATCACAACCACTAGTGAACAAAATGGTTCCTACAAAAAAATGCCAAAATGTAGTATTTTGTTGAAACATAAACTTAACCTATCATGTTTTCAAGGTTTACAGAAAGGCCTCCTGTTCAGCCTTTCAATAAGTACAAATTTGCTTTTGTTTATACATCAATTTTTAGGAGTGGCACTCTTTTCAGAGTTCAGGTGTGACGGCACATGTGTGATGTCTATTATCTCCTTAGCTTAAAAATATGAAATGAAATATGAAAAACAGGGATTTTCTGAGCAGTCAAGCCACAGAACAGTCATGATATACTGGTGGTATATGAGTGCTGACCAGTTACTCAGATAATCTCTTTAGTAGAAATAATAACTTTTAGTATTTTTCGATCTGGTCTTCTCCAGTATCTCTGAGGCACCTCTTTGTTCTTGTTTTCGGCATTTTCCCTCTTCTAAATTTCCATGCCCTTCAGTTATTTGGGTCAGAAACTTGCCCATGGTGAAAGATACCACTGTTTCACAACACCTAGATACAGCCTGGGTGGGAGTAGAGTTACAATATGTGTATTTTAACAGGAACAACCTCTTACAAGTATTATCATGACTTCTCTTTGTCACGCCCTCAGGACAAAGAAGCTCAAATAAGTTCTGTCTGTAGCAGTTGCAGAGAAGGGAGCATAAGTATTCTTCTTGATCTGATCCTCGATTGTTCCACAATAGGAAAAGAAATGAGAAAAGATGTTTTTTAATTGGAAAAAAAACATGTTTAATAAAAAATTTTTCCTTCCTTATACCTGTTGTTCTCCTTTCCAGTTTTATTTCCATTTACAGAAGAACTTTGCCAAATAAATTCTAGGAGAGAATTAGGATTACCACAGAATCTACTGTAATTATTATTTTTTTTTTCAGGGTGAAGAGTGTATATATGCTAAGTCAAAGTGAGAAAGCATGAGATTGACCTTGTCCTGCAGTGATTCACAGGATTTAGAACCATTACAGAGATTGAAAAGAAAAATGATGGTAGGGTGAATTTATGAAGTGAGTCATAAAAACGGGTTTGATGGGGTCAAAAAAGAGAGAAAACCCAAAAATTTTAACCTGTTGGTGATATCAAAAGTTACTTGGACCCTTTCTAATTTTGCAACTAAAAATATCATTAACAAAATATTCCCTTTCTCTTGACAACAGCTAGAAAGAGAGTTTGGGAGGAAACAATGAAAGAAGGTTGAAAAGAATGTGCAGGAAGTGTTGAACTATGTAGTTTACCTTCATGGAAAGTAGTGTACTAACTGTCAAAGCTTTCAAGTCAAAGGGAAAAAATATAAAATGATGTGTCACATATATGCAGCTTGGAAACAGGTCACAATTTTCTAACAATAAAATTAAATAGCAAATGGAATGGCTTATAGAGAAACAGTGAATTCTCCAGCTGCGGATGCTTTCAAATGAAGACCTTCTCCGGTGGGAGATATGATTTAGTCACACAAAGGACATCATGCTTCCAGGTTCCAGAGGGCATCCAGCAAAGAGAAGCTGACTGATCAAGAGAAAGACTCCCTTTACGGCATCTACAAGCTCACTGCCTGAGGATCTGACTTATTCAGAGGAACTTTAGATAAACATCTAAAGAGTTGGGCCCTTAGTGAAATTAAACTGGAACTCTAAGTCATTTGAGACACACACATCTTTGTTGGAAACTCTTGGAACAGTCTCACAACTCTAGAAATAGGGGAAAGCCGTTGTTAACTTTCATGTTTAAAAATTATGTGAAAACTCAAAGCAAGAAGCCATGCAAATAATAATTTCATGTTTTGGTAAAAATAAAATCCAGTTTTGGCTAAGTATATTTTAGGTAACATGCAGTATTGTTTTGGGTAAAGGTCACAACTGCATATAGTAGCCCTGAATGTGGCTCTCGTCACAAGAATTTTAGAAGTTCATATCTAGGCTTCCTAGTGTCATACTGCTGCTATGTCTCCATGACCACCGGTCAAGAGACCTACGTTCTTTCCATGTGCTGTCCCAGGTGGCCAAACCCCATCCAGATGTGGTTTGAAAGGAGGTTGTTCCATTAAACACTGTGCTATGTGCAGGTAACACTGTAAGCCCTGCTGACAACCTTGCACCACGTTAACAGACTCGCACAGCTTTCAGATCAGGGCTGGCTGAGGTCTTTTTGGTCTCTTCGAGGCTGTGGGGCTGGATAGTGTCTTGCAAATGCAATGGTGAGATTCAGATCAGTGCACTCCTTTTGGTAAGAAAATTGTAAGAAAAAAAGGTGTTTGAGTAAACACAGTAGCATATGGATGATCTGATCAATAGGAAAAATTTTTGCATCAGGAAGGACAAGGGAGCATTTTAAAAAGGATGCCTAAGCTACAGACACACACACATGCACATACTCCCAAGTACCGTATTAAAGTACATACATTTTTTTCTGCAAATATAAAGAAAAGTATGAATGTAAAAAGTATTGAAATGAATATTAGGCAAAGGTGCAAAATTTAAGGGTAGAGATTTAGTCCTTGTTGTTTTTGTGAATTTAGGTTCCAGTCCAGTTCAGCACTTAAGCATATGCATAGCATTATATATATGAGACATTAATACTTGCTTGAAGTTATGCGTGTGCTTAAGTGTTTAGCTGGATTTGGGCCTTAATGTGTTTTAATATGTCTTTTTTTTGTTGTTTAACTACTTTTATATTGCCTTTCAGAGCAGTACTAATAGGAGCAGTATTAAATAATGGTTTTAACATATGGCATTTACTGTACAAGGTATAATTATAGCTATTATTTCCTGTATACCTCTCTAGAAGCAGAGAGTTTCAGAGCTTCTCTGTGTGTATACAACTATCGCAGGATGGTATCTGAAAAATAATTCAGATAATTTGCTTCATATTCTCTATTCTAACAACTGCTCTGTGGTGCCTTTTATTCCTGTGAAACTTTTAAACAGGTTCAAACCTTCGTCCCAAATTTGGCAAGCTAGATTGAATCTGAAACCATGTCAAGGTCTGAAAATTCTTGATCAACTATTAAAAAAATATTTCCACTTCTGCTTTTCTTGGTTTTAAGTTGGAACTAAAAGTGGAACTCCTGAAATAACACAAGAGCAAGTGCCAAGTTCTGTATGAATATATTTTTTTAAAGGCAGGAGGCAATTCCTATTTTGATTTGTCAACAGTTTTAAATAATACTTGTTGACAGGGAGGAAAAGCTTGACACAACCTGAAGAGACCGTGCAGGTGGGCAAAGGAGAGTCTTAGGGCGCTTTACCAGGGCTGCTCTGAATCACGCTGGTGACTCAGTGCAGTGGGGAGGGCTGTGAGCTCTGACGGTGTTATGCCCCAAGCGTTATTACCGCAGCCGTCGGGAGAGCGCCTGCTTGTGCCACCTGAGGATTTGCTTGCTCTGAAACGATCCTCATGTAGCTGGAATCAGGGTTCTGCAACATTTATTTACCAAAAATGTGCCGCAGACTTAACTTAAGCATGATCCACGTTTCCTGTAAGTCTATAGATTGTGCATGCTTTACACTGCAGCTGTTGACTCTAAATTAGGTGTTTACTGCATTAAGTGCATCTCTAGGATTGTTTGAGCAGAATCCTTCTATTTCCAAAATATCGGGGAAGAATATAAATAAAGTACTATAGCATTTAAGAAAGAAAGGGTAAGGAACAATCCTGCCCACTCACTCTCCGGGTTGGATCTCTACGCAAGATGTGGAAAGAAATATTTAAATCAAAGATGTAAATGAAAATTTTTGCTCACTGTCTTTCAGGCACCCAAAAACCTAATCTTAGGATGGCTAAAATGCTTGGCAGAGGGAACACAGGCAGTGCTGTTCCTTGGCCTGTCCTCGGCAAGGGTGGATTGGCGGGGACACCAGAAATGGTGGAACAATCATTCTCATGTGAAATTACAGACCACTGCAAATTTTGCCACCTTTTGCTGCAGCATGCATGGACTTTGCTTTCGCTCACATATGCATATAGCAAGATGGTGACACTGGAAGAACAAGTCCATGCAGTTCTGTGAGAGGCCTCAGCCAGGGCTGGCAAACCTTTTCTTGGGAGCTGATAAAGAATCTCTCACCCCTGGCCTTGCTGGGGATAAGCTGCAGCCTTGACCCTGCCTGGCCATGTGCCTCACTGATCCCGATTCTGACCCAGGGGCTGACTTCGCAGCCTGACCTCAGTCATCACCATGAACCACCTGGTTCACAACTATGAACTTATGTGGTGATCTGGGCTTTAGCTTGATAGTGGGTACCATTGCATAATTTTCCTCTGGGGAAAGAAAAAGGAAAAAAGATACCTCCTGGAAAGGCTGAGCTGGAGGAGGTAAGGTGCATGGCTGTTGAAACCAAAGCCAGTTCCCAAACTGCTTGTTTTAACCAGCTTAAAGCAAGCTGTTCTGCCCTGCTGTTTAAGCCATGCTTTCCATCACCTATTCTGACCCCTTTTCTGGGAGCTACATTTTTCATCTCCAATGTGTCAGGAAGCTCTTTCTCTGCTTATTGCAGCAACATCTCTGTGTCTGCTCAATCTTAAACCTGGAAACTGCTTGGGGGGCCATGGGCAATAAAGGAAGAGGAGGGCAGGCTCTGCCCTTGGGTAGCCCTTGGGTCCCCCTTCCCTCTCCCTTGCTAGGTGATAAACAAAGGACAGTGCAGCTGTGAGAAGATGATATCCATGCTGCTTGCCACATCTGGAAGGTGGTTATCTACCAGGATCATGACAGCTGTAAAGAGAAAAGGAGGAAAGAAGTCTGAGGGATACACTGTAATTCCCAGGAAAACCTGCTTCAAGCATCTGGAAATTCAGTAAGAGCAGATTTTCTTGTGGTATTTCTTCAGCTCAGGTTGGAGTGCTGTCTGGAAATGGGAAAGTAATAAAGCTTATGCAAACATTCCAGTAATACAAGGAGAGGTTTGGTTCAACAGTGGTAATGAAAGGGGCATATATTTGGGCTCTTATTTTATTCAGTTTGGTTTGCCCTTTTTTACCAATTGAGTGTCAACTGACATATGCTTATTTGCCCAGTAAGAGTTAAATGGAGATCACCTAATCTTTATCATAGCAGCTGCTCTTTAAACAATAGGAGATAATAGTGACTTACATGTAGTATTAGAGTTAGATACTTCTGAGCCAGTGACCTAGGCATTAAAAATACTCGGTCCATTTACCAGGATGGTGAGCCATTTGGCCTCTTAAATCTCTACACTGCAGTCTTTTCCTGACTTCAGAGATCACTGATAACTATCTGTTTACTCAGTAAATATAAGCTAAAGGTTCTTTTGGACACTTACTCACAGTGGATCTGGCACCGGCACATTGTACGTAAATTTACCATATGTGCCAAGAAGTCTGGCAATTGTTTTTAGTGTGGACTTAAACACATACCACAGTGCACCTGAATATAATGTATCATGTCAAAACTAAGCAGGGAATCTTTCCCGATAAGGTCCATGGAAACATGCTTTTCTTCTAAGTGGCATCCTGCTTCATGGGCCAGAGGACAGCATTTTAGTGAAGATTGCCTCTTCCCTTGGAGTTCTTCAGAAACAGTTTGCATCCTGCACAAACCTACTTATTAAAAAATGCAGGCCCTTTCTTGGTGCTTGTGGTATATTGTCTGAGTTCAAGGTGTGATATTTATTGGCTTTGACATCCGTACTGTTTCAAATCTTGGAGCAAGCTACATTCTCGTCATTAAAATATTTCAAAACCATGATTATAAATCAAAACAAATGACAGTTCAAAAATAGGCACAGATGAAAGAGATGTGTTGTTCTATCCTGGGCACAGCCCATCATTATATCCTTTCCGCTGCAGCTGGCCAACTTGCTAATTTAATTACTTTCTTTTTCTTCTTTCCCCAAAGAGTGAAATCTATCAAAAGAACAAGGTTGGTCAAAGGATCTCTCTCCAAAGCTAACAGAACTAAGTGGGTTTCTTTTACAAGGGGAAAGTGACAACTTAGCTGCAGAGCTCATGGTAGAGTTGTGGGGGCCAAAGCAGAGGCTTAAATTTTGACCTGCAACTACACATAGTTGCTGCTACATAAGTTAGCCTAACGCATTTCCTCTCTTCCCCCATAGCCAGAGTTAATACTCATCTGTTTTAATAATTAACAAATAAAAAGGCACATCACAACATGCCATTTCTTGAAACCACTCATGATGTACTTTTTTTAATCAGTTCAGAGATAAGTGAAGGTAATTTCAGCCTACTTCATATGCAATGAATTGATTTTGTATATGGCTAAAGGAAAGGCTAGAGAAAAAAAAGGCATAAATGCAAACCACTTAAAGCTGCATATGTTATTCAATGAGTCATATTCCCAGTTCTGAAGTTCAAATATATATATATCTCTCCATTCAGTTTTATTCAGTATATTACTCCTTAGCCTCTGTGGAAATGGTTCTCCTCTAAAACCACTGCATAGATAAATGCATACCACTCTCGTGATAATTTAAGTCTGTCTGTATTCAGACATGAGAGAAAGGCTTCAATTCTCATGAGATTTCTGCTCCATTTCTATACCAGAGAAGCTCAAGGGCATTTTTCTAGAAAACTTAGTGCAATACTGTCTTGTTTATTATCAGCTCTCATGAGGAAGTTATTATTGTTCTTAACAAAGGAATGTGGAAAATCTGTTTTCCAGATTATTTTAAAATTACCTTTTCAATAGCATCTCCCCTGAAATATCTCTGTTCCCATTTTTCTTAACTGGCTGGATGTTTCAGAAAGGGCTTAGAAGCTAAATGTTAACTTCCGAACAGGTGTCTAAATAGTTTTTGTAAGTGCTGTACTGAAACAAACTCATTTTTTGTTGGAAGTGGCATCCAGAGTAGGAGAGAATGGGCACACTGTATGACAGCTGTTACCTACAAAAGCATTATCAATGCCTGGGAGGAGATGTGTTTTGCAAGTTTAGACTTAGGATGGGATCTCTGAGAGGAGCCTAGTCCACTATGAATAGGGCTTCAGAGGATTACAAATGTATCACAAGCCCTGAGGCTCATTTGCAATGTGAAGCCATGATAACAAGACTTTGTTACTACCCCTTTTGCCTCCCTCTTCTTTCATACACCTCCGCTTAACGGTGGAAAAAAACGGGTTAGTCATTTAAGGTCTGAACAACAGCCTAACAAAATCACTATGGCTTCCTCAGGAGCAGTTATTAATTCCACATTCATCTGCCAGTCCTTAGAGTTCTCCTTGAAACTTTTGCCCAATCCAGTTTGAAATAGCTAAGGCATCTGTACAATAATATGCACAAGACAGACGTGCATTGCTTAATCTAAATTAAACCAAAATCCTTTCAGTCTTCATCACTGGTGTGCCATGTGCTAGATAGAAAATAAGATTGTGCCTGGAAACTGCTGGAAAACACACTTTTCTTAAAAGGACTCAGGATGCTGTCAATTAAAAGTCAGTGAAGAAAATCTCCGGCTGCTTGCCTTTAGGAACCTCTGTGTGATGTTGGAGCAAGAAGTTGCAAACAGTAGCTGCCAACCTGGCTGGGATTCCTAGAGCAATCTCCTGAGATCAGTGCTCTGACAGGTCACATCCTCTGTCTGGCACCACCATTCCCTATTTTCATTAATACTTTCTTTTCCATTTTTTCTTTGTTCTTCTCACTTGAGCCAAAAGAAACAAGAGGGCAGTAAAGCACAATTTTAGCTGAATATGAGTTTTATCATTTTACCACTGCATTACACCACTTACCAAGTATTTAGGTTCTGTTCTGCTAGGAAAAAAACACATGTCAGGATATAAAGGAAGGCTGTGCTAAGCTTTAGCACACAGACTATAAAGTGTACATGTGAATTATTATTCCTTCAGTCTAAGCAAATCCATATGACATTATGACTTCATATAGTCTTCACCAGTTCCTCCTACAACTCTCAGTGGAAAACATCATCTCTTTTCATATCTTTGTTCCTTTATCCAAACTAGACTTTTTAGCAGCTCAAAAATAATTGTAGAAACAAAAATGTCAGTGAAATACTTTTTAACAGCTCAAAAATAATTATAGAAACAAAAATGTCAGTGAAATACTGTTTCTCACATAGCAATCAGCATCTGAGATCAGCTACTTAAATGGCAAAGATAAAAACAGAGAGCTACAGCTAGTTATAGTGGCATATTTAGGGTAACTTCATTGAGATCCATTTTTAATTCCGCTACCTTTTGTTGAGAGTGGTCAGCCTGATGGCACCCAGACCTAAACTTTCATTTCTTCATCTCTCTTCCCCAGCCCAGCCTGGTAGGTAGCCACTCTGCAGAGCCAGCTGCCTTTCTGCCTGCACCAAAGTTCATGGACTGCAACTGTGCATGAGGCTGGGAAGGTGTTTACATTGAAATATTCATTTATAAGACTGAATTGGCTATTCCACAGTGACCATTGTAATTGGAACGACGATTTATGGAAAAAGATGGTACAGAAAAGTCTATCTCACTACTGTCTGTTGCTGAAATTGAGTCCTCCTTCTCCTCCCTGCCAGTGTGTTCCCACCAATTTCTTTGACCTGGCATGGGCATTTGTTGGACCTTTTAGTTGTGAGCTAGTTCCAAAAGCCAAATTAGCATGAAGCTAGCCCTGAAAACCAGGTATGTGCCCTTATGCCAATTATATCCCAGAAACTGAGTCACCGTGGGATCAGAGAAATCGCTGCCCAAAGGAAGGGTGTGGGGGGAACACAAAGTGGTAAAGAGGAGGGAATGAGGTTTGCTCATTTGATGGCAGCTTGCTGTTGAGTTAACTGTTATGCTAGGAAACTGTCCTCCCTCCGGGAGATTCAGCCCACGTCCCAACCAGTCTCCACAGGCTGCCTGATGCAAAGAAAGGCAGTTCCAGGACATGCTTCATCTCATCCCAAAGTTTGGATTTGAAGCACAGCAGATGGTCTGTGCTCAAATGGTGCCTTTTGCTGTCTGCTCATTGTAAGGAAAGCAGAAGATGACTTCCCTCAGCTGTATCCCTCTGCATTGACACTGTCCAAAGCCATTTGAGGCAAGTCCCACCTGTAACGTTTCAGATTGTGATGAAAACAAGAAAGTAGCTCAGGAGAGGGAAGGATTTTAATAAAATTAACTCAACATCACTGAAGGCCAGAGGTACTTTGGAGTTGGTTTTCTACTTGGCCTAGATGATTGATGTTGTCATGAAGAAAGAGCCACTAGAGGACCAAGGAGAACTGTCAGCTGGAGCAGTCTCACCTACCTACCTGGCTGTTCCTCTGAGTGCAGGGGCAGGGTTAGTGCTAAAGATTGGGCTATGTCATGCCATACCACCCATACCAGCTCCTTTGCTTGAACATGAATGGAAGGATAGGACATAGAATCTACCAAGAGGCAACTGACCCAGAGCTCAGTTCAGTCACCTCCAGTAAACTTCCCAGGAAGGGAAGAGCATTGAGAAGTGTAACTTACAGGCAGAGTTTCTTCCAGCCATAGGGCAAAAAGAGCTGTCTTCTGGCATTCAGGAAACTGATTCTCATCATTGAAGTGAGAGTGGCACAAGTACTGTGACTTCCTCTCTCCTGTCTGGAGAAAGGGAAATTACTACTTTAGAGCACGCAGAGGAAGTTGGTCCTGAATTGGTCTGATGGTTACATCATTGTGACTGTGTCTAAGGGATCAGATGGAAACTTCAGAAGAAAAAAGACTCCACAATGTTTTCTAAATTGCTAGACAGTGTTGAGAGAGATTGATAGCATAGAGTTTATAATTTAAAAGAAAAGAGAATTTTATAGCCTTCTAGCACTTGGCCAGGCCAGCTGGGGAAACAGGGCAGATGGAGAAATAGAAGGTCCTTACACAGGCAAGACAAGACAGTATTTTATAAAACAAATAGCAGTACAAACCCAGCAAATATGATACCATTTTGTACAACCAATGGTGTTTGAGAGACCACAGAATGAGACCATTATTGTGAACACCATGCGTTATGAATCATTTCTGCCAGTAATAATACAGCATCAAGTACAAGTATCCACACTTGCCATAAAAAAACCCAAAAAACCCAACAGCATAAACAAATAGCTAAGTAATGATGATAATTTGCAGCCATAAATTAGAGATGAGAAAGCATTTGCCACCCCTCAGCTCATCTACAGCCATGCAGGATTGCTCCCCATGCTATGATCACTAGTTATGCATCCAGGCTAGAGCTGGCCAGAAATAAATGTTTTCATTTCTTATCTTATGAATGTTTTTGAGAAAGGAGAGTTGCAATTCCCATGCTTCACCAAGACAAATACTTTTAAATACAGAGTCTGACTACAGCCTGAACTGTTGGCACACTCAACTGCAAGGTATTCTCCTGTTCTCTCTAAATTTAACCAGAAATTTCTATCTGGAGCATAGAAATTATTTCCTAAATTGAAGGCAAGGAGGGAATAATCTTTTCCCTGTACACCCAGCTTCTGGCAATTAGCAATTTAGAGACTTCCTGAGGCAGAGGTTGGATCTGAACTAACAGGTTTAATACTTGCCAGTGAGCCTAACCTTCACAAATTTGTCTAATCCCTTTCTTGATATTTTTGGCTTCCACCACATTCTGTGGCCAAGAGTACCTCAGTTAGTTAAGTGTCATGTGAAAAGGTACTCTTTCTGTTTGATTTAGATTTGATTCCTGATCTTTTCTTTTAAGACAAACATTCCTTGTTCCATTTCTCGGCAACCTTCATGATTATTCTGCTTCAGTTGTGTCTTTTCTATACTAAACAGTCATTCTACATGTGAAATCTACAGAAGGCATTCATACCTCAGGCTGTCCTTGGCACTTATCTGCAGTTTTCAAAGTTCTAGCTGATATTTTTTCTCCTGTGTTATTCATGACACAGGCACACTATAGTTTTGTTTACTGGCAGGATGATATTTTCTGTTTTGTTCTCCTCTGTTTCCTAGTAATTTATGCTTGCCTTTTTGACCACCACTGACTGTGGGGATGATGTTTTCAGAGGACTATCCACAGTAAGACCTCCCTCCTAATGATAAAAAGTCATGTAGCACACCTCTTAGAAGTATTTTTCCCATGTGTATCATACTACATACCTAAATGCTGAATTTCACTTACTATTAAAAATGTAAATACCTGAATATGTTCCATTGGAGTGTGAATCCTAAAACCAGACTGTTAAATACACTGTCAAGCACATAAGCTCCTGCCTTTGTAAAAGATATCCCAGGTACTAATTCTTTTTTTTCCTTTTTTTTTTTTTT
>NW_010576364.1:0-12348 GCF_000687285.1 Phaethon lepturus | reverse complement strand
GAACGACACCAAAACAACAAAACAATGAAGTAACTAAGGCTTAAAAAAAAGTTAGCAAGAACCGAGTTACAACCACCACAGTTAAGGCCAGCTCGTAGCCTGAGTGTTTTCCGACATCTTGGTGTTAAAGTCGGAACGTGCTAAACGGTATCAAGCTGCATTGCTGCTTGGCATAATCAAGATAGTTTTGCTTTTTTTTGCCGGCTTGAACTGCAATGTGAAATACAATTTATTATGCCAAGTATTTAAAATAAACTCTTATCTTCATGACAAATACTAAAAAGGTTAAAAAAAACATAATGCACGTAAGGTATGTATCTAACATTGAGAGGCATCAGATAAACTGAATTTTTATCTTCAAAGAAAAAAATTTGTTAAGTGTTTTGTTTTCCCTTCTGTGCAAGGTGGTCACTTTCTATTAAGGCTGTGGATGTCTTTATACTAACCTTTTCAATCTCCTACTTGGTACACAGATAGCATTTTACAAGAAAACCAGTGCAACTTAAACTAAATGACAATTTCATGGAAACTCTAAATTTAGAATTTGAAATACTACACAAAAAAGTTTGTATTAGTTTGCCAAAAATCAACGTTTTGGGGCAAACATTCTGCCTACCAGAATTATTTTGCACAATCTCAGTACATGCAATAAAAAAAAAAATAAAAAGACTGAATACATACCTTCAGATTTAAAAACACTTTTTATAGTTTGTTATTTTATTAAGTGGTTTACACCAGAAGGTGTGGTTATAGATACAGTTGGTGAGTAAATATTCATGGAAACCTGTCTACGAACCCAACTCAAGACCTACCTAAGTGCTCAAAGGTAAAAACACCTAAGCCAAGATGCAGGCCAGAGGAGGAATGTTTACAGGCATAAAGCACAATATATGTTTTGAAAGGCCCAAATATTACAGCAGAGAAAGAGCGCGAGAGATAGAAATTACATTTTTATGACAATTTTTTCTTCTTGGGTGTTAAATTTTTGGTCTATAAACTGGAAAGGAAGGCTCAGACTTAAATAAATACATTTGGAGTATTGGCCTTATTGAGCACTGTCCATGAATTCTGCCTCTAGAGGGTTTCTCCCGGATAACAGCGACTGACACTCCCTACCCCCACCGAAGGCAGAACTACCCCATGAACTCAAAAACCAGGCCAGATCCTCTCCTTTATCTAAAGGGAAGTAAGTGCATCAATGTTCTTCACTGGTAGGACAACAAGGCCTTCTCTTTTACAGATAAACAACTGAGCTTAACTATGCAAGACGACGGACTCTGTCCTCAAGTAAGTCATCTTTAGTTAATTTTGTCCTGGAATATATACAAATTATTGGTGGCAGCTACAGCAATGATGTTCTCCGTGGGATGCCATGCTGTATGAAGAATCTTCTTGTTGAAGTCCAGACTGTCAACGCTTATTTCATCCTTCTTTCTTTTACCACCTGTACACACTTTACGTGGCTTTAAGATGGCACGAGGTTTGCTGCTCTCCCTGGATGCTTCTAAAGTGATATCCCGTCGCGTGTTTCGGTCAAACATTCTAAAGAAATTGTTGTAAGATCCAGTCATGATAGCACTGTTTAAAAACAGAAGAAAATAAAATCTTACTAGGTTTGCAGAAATAACATTCGACCCCCACCTTCTCTCCCTTACACACAAAGTGACTGTCAGACCAAGTTCATGGCCAGTATCTGGCCATACTCCTTTCCCCTCTGATGTACACCTTTGCTCAGTTTTGTTTTCAGACTTCAGCACTGTTTCTGCTCCATCACTTTCCCTTTCAGGTCTTCCCCTGGTTCCACCCCTGCCACCAGCACTCAGCAGCAGTCTCATGCTTTGTTCATCTTAACGTGAGCAAAGCGGGTTTTCCTATTGCTACTCTACCCTTTATCCCGTGGCAACAGAAATTACGATGGAAGCAAAGCTATTGTAAACTGCTTAATTTCAGCAGACTATCACAAATGAAAGTGCCTTCCTTTGCACTGTGCACATGTTGACAGCGAGCACGCCTATGGGTTAATTATGAAAAATTGTCTTGAATCAGTAAAAGAAACCCCTTATGCGAATGTTGTGATGCAGCCCTGCAGAAACAATCCAGAGTTTCTGTACAGTATCAAATTTGCTTTTGAACATGGCAGAAAAAAATGTTGCATCTGAAAATGCTTTTATGTATCTAACTTCCAATGAACAGCTTCTTCGTAGCTCTCAGAAAAAATATACATGAAGTTGAGGCTGAGTGTTTCATTATTTTCTGTATTGAACTCTTATCTTTACCACTTGGGACTCGAAAAGCCACTTCCCACATGGCAGAAGTCCCACAGATTGTCAAAACTGCAACCACCTCGCCCTTGTCATCTTATTTGCCGATACATGTTGTCTTCATGGCATTAAAAAATTAATGACTAGGAGGAGAATGAGATACTATTACCACAACATATACCCCTCAGATTGTACTGGAGAATGCACTGAGTGAAATGGTTTTTGTTTTTCAAAGAGAGGTGAGCATCACAACTTCTATGACAACTTATGTTCTTGTGTCAAAATGAGATGACCTTGCTTTGACTTTTTTTTACCCCTCCAAAAAAAGGCTGACTGGAGTTGCTTGGAAAAAAAAAACCCATAGAAATAAGGGTCAGTTTCCTTGCATTTTAGTTTACTGAAAAACATACACCAGTTACTTTATGCTTTTTCTCTTAGATATTGTAAGTACTGCTAGCAATTTTTTTTGTAAACTGACTGCTACAGTATATTTCTCAATTCAATAATAATGCATATTAGAAGCAAACTGACATACAAAAGTTTATTCCGCTTCTGCAACTGGAGGGTGGAGGATTGAAGAATGAAGTCTTTTTGCAAGACAAAAACAAACTAAAAGCCAGTTAATTTGAATGTAACTAATTACATCCTTAAAGTTAAGTACTGCTTATGGCTTTCAAGACAGGAAACCAAATTCCTAATGCTGAGGGAAAACCAAAAACCCAAAACAAAACAAAGTCCCCAACTTACCTATCAGAACCGTTCCAGCAGCATTCAAATTTGTCAAAGATGCAGTCATTTTCGTAAAGGGAACAAAGCTTGCTTCGAAGATACTCATGAACCTTTTTGGAACATTTAAATTGGTATTAGATATAAAGAAAAAGAAGAAAAAGGGGAAAGAAGGGATATTTAAGAAAACTTGAACACCATACTTGGTATGTCTCTACAGGCCTGTTTTCCATGTTGAGATCCCACACTTTAACAGAAAGGTAGTCTCTTGTCATCATGTATCGACCACTGTGACTGAATTTTACATCAGATATCGAAGATATTATTTCTGAAAAAAATGATCTGCTGCTAGGATCTTCAGGTTCTTCAAAAACTGTAGATAGAATACACAATTACAAATGAAACCAACACCAAATTTTACAGCTTCAAACATTTTTCAGTACTTGGAAAATTTTAAAGCAATATACTAGTTTCTTTTTAAGGAAAGCTGCTGTTAAATACTTTTTAGAAATAATCTCTTTTTAAACAATGCTATGCTCTTAGGCATGTAGCAATCTGATGACTATCTCAAACATTCGCAACTGAAGCACAGCACCAGCAAGCTACAATTCACAGGTCTTAGGGATGAATCAGAGAAAAAAAAAGGTTAAAAAACAGCACATGGGTACAGTAAGCATTACAACTGATCTATAAATCATGTTGAACAAGGAGGTGAAAACATCAGCATCCCAAACACAGTATCTTAATGCATAACCCATGCATTTTGAGACTACTGTACAATATATTTTTCTTTAGCTCTGAAGACAAGTTGTACATAACCTACTGAAATGAAATACTAATATCTACACTTGAAATGCAATTTGTATGGTTTTAGAAAGCAGATAAAGAGATGCATTACTTAAACTGAAGAGTCAGTCTTTCATGACACAAGCTACCCTGAATTTTATTATTAATAATTTATTAATATTTATTTAGTAATAATAATTAAAAATAATACTATTTATTTCATTTTTTAATAGACTCCTTTTAACAGGATGTTATTTAGTGACAAGCAGTTTAAAAATATAGTGCTTTTAAGTAATTTAATGGAACACTAAGTCAAATAGATGAAGTGGCCTAGCATTCTACATTTCCCATTGCACAAATATTCCCTTCCACCAACAAGAAAACCTTATCTGCACTATAGAAAGCTTACCTGCAAATATCAGTATGATAGGTCACCCCATGGGACTCGTAATACTAAAAAACCACAACTATTACAGTAGCAAACAAGACAGAAGAGGCCGCGTACAAGGCATAGGCAGTTACCCTTATGACTTCAATAGAAAAGCTCTCCTCGCCTACGTTAAGTTTACGTGGCTCAGCAGATTAAAGAGCATTCACCTTTCACCCCTGGAAACTTGCTTCAAACGCAGCGCATATTCTTAAGAATTAATTCTATCCTAGGAGCTGCAAATGGTGACAAAGTAAATGGATTCTGGCAGCATCAGCCCAGTTTTTAATGCACAAAGGTGAATAAACTGCCCTGAACTGGCATTTGATAAGCAGATACCTTTGAGAAGCACCAAGACTGAGTCTGGACAGAAGACAGGTCTCACTGGTGCCAAAAGCACTTGTTCCCATCAGTTTATGATGCATAAATGGGTAAACAGGAGCAGAGTCAGATCGTCAATTGTCTCATGCTACACTTCTGCTTGTTGATGGCCTAGAACAAGACAATTAAAATGTTCCATTCTACAAAACTACCACCCCTTACCTTGTATGCTCTTTACCCATAAGCAGAACTTGGCACATTTATTTATAAGCAGAACACCTATGCACTGTATCTTGCATGAAACCAAAGAAAGAAACCCATAAACCAAAGACGCATCCTAACGTACATTTTGAATGCCTATCACAGAGGGCTGAAGAACGCATGTCACAGAGTCGAATAGTTCCTTTGCTACTACTGTAGACAAACACATTACAGTGATGAGGGTGGAACTCTGCAGCAGTAATCACTTCTGTCAGCTCCTCCATGTTAGCAGGCTTAATATCTACAATATCTGGGAAGGTTTTTGTAAAGGCATATAACATTTCACATTCAAATCACTTGTAGCAGATATTTATTGAAAAATGTTAGAAAAACCACATAGAAAGCCAGGGCAAGATCTTAATTTCCAATGTGTGCAATCTAGAAAAAGTAAAGTGACCTGAGCAGATTTAAAAAAAAGTCTAGATTTTACAAATCAACTTTAACAGATGCTGGAGATAATTTCAGACTCCTCTCAAGCCTCCTTCTTAATGCTTCCTACTAAACACTGCATATACTTCATCTATTTACCTAAAGCTTCAGAAAATCTGCACATGATCTAGTTAATATTCAGTATTTCTGCAGTTTTACTTTACTGCAGGTTTGTCAATGTAGGACATACCATTAGTTTTGGATACACAGGCTTGCAAAAAGATTTGAAAATTATTTCTGCAGTTAATTATACCATTTCACATGAATAGAAATTGAAATTTGTTTTCTTTAAGGGAAGTGTCACTTAGTTAAGAGACCTTAAACTTTGGAAAGAAGTATCTACAGTAACAAAGGATCTACTTTTCAAGTCTTTCTTATTAAAGTAGCCTGAGCTCCACAAATAAAGGAAGCACCCAAAATTCCTCAATTTCTCTTTAGAAATCAAACTATCTCTGATATTTCTGTCATTGAAAGAATGCTTGCACTCAAGAATGAATGAGAGCATCCTAAGGCCTGCTTTCACTGTATTAAACCTCCAGATTTTAAGATCCTGTATTTAAATCCCTAGATTTAGTAAAACTAAAGCAATTATCTTAAACATACATAACTTAGATGTGCCCCAGTGTTCACAGAGAACAAAAAAAGGATACTAAAACTTCTATCTGTGATTTCTAAATGCCATAGGTTAATTCTTAGGTCATCTGCAGAAAGGTATGTTTCATGATCACTATTTACTGAAATAGAGTTTATGTGATAAGTATGTGCATTTGCAAATATTCTTCTTGGACTTGCTTCTACCATTAGGTCCATGGGTTTCAATATTGGCACCTGAAACATGAAAGACAACAGTCAATTTTGGCATAAAACTGATTTCTGACTCAGAAGATACTAATTAACTGCACACCACAGATTTCTGTTCTGAGTTAGTGACTAAACACTTTTAAAATCCGCTGACCAAGAAAAGTAATAAAATAGCCTATGAATGCTGACTCTGCATACTACCAACACAAAATCACAGACACTGACTTCTGCAGAAGTTACCTGTCAAATACAGTATCTTTGTACTTCACCCAACAGAAAAATTGTGTATGGTTATAATGATATCTGAAGATTATGTTAATTTGAAAGAGGCGCTTAAAAATGACCCTCATATCTTAGAGGAGTGCTTGTGAAATTGGTAAGAACAGTTTGCAAAGAAAATCCCCAATTTGTTCACTGAACGGTCAGTACGATTTTGGGAACATGTGGATGCCCTATTTCCACAACTAGCTGATCTAAAGAGTGCCATGGTTTGTCAGGGTCAAGCAGACTAAGCTTCCCTCTAGCTCCTGCTCACTGACCAGCAAGTGAATAGTTTAAGGTTGCTCAAGGACATCCTATGCTGTTCCAGTACATACAATTCAGCAAACACTAACTTACATCATCCAACCAAGAAAAGTTATGACAGTGTTCAAGATATTCTGTCTTCCTGGAACAAGAAACAAATTAATCTACGAGCTCTGTAATTGCTTTCACCATGTTTGTATCGTGCAGTCTGTTTACATCAAACTGTAATGATTAAAATTAATCCATTACTTTTTATTAGGCAATTTTCCTATCTCACCACATGAGTGCTCCTAGCCTAGTTGTGAAATCGAAAATGCATTCATGTGCATTATCAGGAACGGTACTTAGAAAAACCATGGTCACTATGCAAAGGATGCAGCTCTGAAGTGCTGCTTCTCCTCCATGTATACTTCTTTATAAACAAATGGGGATTATATTTCTGTGACAAAATATGCAAACAAAGCCCATAAAAGCCCAAGGTACATATACTCAAGATCTCTAAAACCCGATCACTTTAACATATGGAGGTAACTCCAGGCGAGCTTTTTTTTTTTTCCTCCTTCTGACAATTGTTGCTCAGACTTGGCTCATTCCATCATCCCTTCTTGTAAGATGCAGTGCCTGGCAAGGCCTGCAGCTCAGCCCAACCTTCCTTTCCCAGAAAAGCAGCAAATTTAGAAGACTAACTTTTAAGCAACAGGTTCTTGCTTTTTGTTGCTTACCCCATTGAGCTTGATGATTCCTAAATATATTACAGTGTTTCAAGAAGATGTTAACACACTCCTTCAGGGCTATAGCCAGTACCTTGTAAAACTGTTAGGTCATATTCTGGACTCTCCATGTTCCCAGACGGGTAGTCTACTCCTACATAAGGGCAGGGCTGTAGAACCCAAAATTTCATCTGTACCTCCTTCCAGCCACTGGGCTAAGGCATTGTATCATAATTTATTTCCCGGTTTTTAGATATTTTCATCAGAATACTCAATCAGATCTCAGCTCCCACACGCTGAGCAGACAGACACTTCCCAGAAGAAGCGGGTATCCTTTCCCAACATGATTACGCATTAGGCTCATGTATACCTAACGCTTCAGTTCAATATTCAATTTAAGCAAAAGCAAGGCAAAAACCCCACTACTGCATAGTCCCTCTGAGCGACAGGAGTGGCACTGGCTTTGAAAGTAGTATAAGCCTGAGTTCAATTCCTATTTATGGTAACAACATAAAAAAACCAAGAAAAACCCCAACCCCACATGATTTCATTTCCTGAACTCCGGCTTTAAATGATCCCAAGTTTGGAGCACTTAACCCTACCACGACATCACTATGCAAGTGCAAAAATGTCAAGACTATTCAAGTATACATTAGGTTTTCCAAATGCTCAGAATGTGCCTCTAACAGAGGCACCTTCTACCTAACCATAGAATACCCAGCACCCTGCTTAAATTTTTGAGTCTCGTTCTTAGAAAAAAGACCAAACAAGTTAAATATGAGCAATATCAGGGAGAGGAAGGGGGAAGAGAATTATCAATACAATCAAAGGCAAATTCTTCCTAAATTCACAATGGCACGTGCTTTAAGCCAAACAGGACCTTACCTGCCAGTTTCACAGATGGGTACTCGGGGAGGAAATAAAGGTTAGCCTGGGCTAACTCCTCCTTACTAGTGAGTGGCACACACACCACAGCACGACCCTCTACTGACTGGTTGTGGCCAGGAAGAGAAGTCAGTATGTTATGGGTCTCTGAAATAAATGTGTTCCCTGCAGTTTTCTTCATGTTGCACTAAGACATTAGACTATTTTAAGTACACAGCAGGATGAGTCCATGCTTTCTATGAACTGAGTATAGAGTACTGCAGCCCCAGCCAGAGACACTCCAAAATGTTCTATTTTCATGCTTGAATAACAACATTTTGTTGTATTTTATTGCTGTCAATAAATCAGTATATCTTTTTCTACAATTTGAATATACTGATGTGGATGAAAGCTGTCTCTAACAAAATATTTTAGTTTTAAAAAACAGTTTAAATTTCAAATCCATTTAAGATATGCTAAGATATTCCAAGAAAGAAAACAAAACAAATCAACAAACTATTGGGAAGCTAATATTATAATATCATAATCATGAAAGTTTGCCTCAAGTTTTCCAGAGGAACCTTATTTAATAGTTAATAGGTATATAATAAAGTGTCTCAGTTTTTTTATAAAAGTTTTCAATGACCCTAACCAAAACATAATTTTGAATCTACACATTTCAGTTGACAATTTTGGTAGTATAAAGGTTGAGAAGTACATGCAAAAAGATATTTAAAGTCAAGGAGCAGAAACATACCCGTAGTGCTGTGATTCTGAAAGGATCCCTAAGTCTTCCATCTTCATCTTTTAAATTATAACCTTCGGCTCTTTTATCCCTTTCACTTATTTTCCATAATTTAATAGTTTTATCTAAAACCAAAAATTCACATGCTTGAGAATGAATTAAATTCAAAATAAAATTACTAAATAATGGAGTCAGCAGAGTGGATATTATTTATCTATCTAGGTTTCCACTCCCTGCAACAGAAAGGATCCTGATGAGTCCTGTAAACAGCAACGTAATACGGAGTACAGCCCTCCCTACGTATACGTGAAGTACTTTGCCTTCATTTACATTATTTAGCAGAATTGATACATGAAAAATAAACAAAAAAAAATTACAGACACATGCGCTTGGGGGGTGCAGATGGGAAAGGCATGAAAATATCAGTAAATGGAGAGGAAAAAAGATGGATTCCATTTTAACTCCAATGTAGCATTCAGTCTGAACAAAATACAAGTTTCTGCCTGAACAATGAGGCCCTATGCCTACCATTAACCAGAACGACCCTTCACAAGGGAAGTTTCACCAATTACCAAAATTCACCACTAAGCCCTGTGTGACTATCTAAATTATTTTTAACAGACAAATGCTAGGGAGAATACCCAACAGAACCATAAATTACTTATACTAGCTACCTGAAGGAAAACCAAATTTCTCCCAGGTGTCTGCCAAGAGACAGCCAAAGGCACTAAGTGAGAACAGGACTTGCGCCATTATTTTAGGGTTCCACGTCGAAAGGAATGTACTTCCCAGGTCTTACTAGGGGAAGTCTTTCCAAGTGCAGGAAGTATACACTGAGAGTGAGATCCTTAACTAGCTGGAAACAAACCTCTCCTCCCCGAACTACTGCGTATCTTCAAAGCATTTAGGACGACACGGTTTAAAGACTGCTTTAAATTTAGTAAGACATGTATCAAAGTAAGATTTTCATATCAAAGTCCAGTAGACAGAAGTCATTCTCACTTTTAAAATTTCGTGTAGCAGGTAGGATATCAGCCCTTATATAAAGTCATTTAAGTACAAGGCAAAAAGTGATCCAAACTGTTAGGAACAAGCACATTCCTCTGACAATAAGAGCAAGTTTTTCTGTGCGCAGTTCTGCCTTTACATTTACAGTTTGCTGCATGATGCATCAAAATGAAACAGACCTAACACTCATACAGACCTAATACCCACTACTAAATTACTGGAAGAAATAAAAACCCCACCAAAGTGCATTTGTAATTTCCAACTTGTAATTTTTGCAGTGTTTTTATGTGAAAATGGTATAAATACACTCCTCCTAGACTGACTGTTGTCTTTTAAGCAGTTGCTTTTCAAAGCACACATGATGTTTTGGTACTGGAAAAGCAAGAGCAGCATTGTAACCATGGTGTTTCAGTTCCAAATGTTTTTATTAAATATTCATCTGGGATCACGAAAAATTAAATTTCAAAATTAGGATGATCAAGTCAAATTCAGACTTCTGCTACAGTTTAGCATACTGGGAACCTGTTTATACAAAAGCTATAAAGCAGAGTAACCAGATATGTAAGTCTATGGCATGATCAGTACATCCATAGAACATAGGTCTGTTACTATGCCCATTCTGTTGCTGCTTTGTTATTTTACATTCATAAATCAGTCATTTACAGAGTATTACAATCAAAATATATTTTGCATATAATTAGAGAAGACACCAAAACAACCCCAAAACACCCCAGAAAAAAAACCCGCAAGTGGATCACAGGTGAGATAATATTCAAGTGACATAAAAAGTTCTTTGTGCAAAAATAAAGCATCCTTACCATTTGTAGACAGCAGGAAATGAGCAGCATTCTGTTGTGGTAACCACCTAATTTTATTAATTTTTTCCTCAATTTCTAGACTTTTCAAGTAGTCAAACTCAGGTTCATGACTCTGAAAGGTACTGTAAACATTATATTCTCCCCTAGAATGAGGACGGCTTTTATTCTGCAAGGAAACATAATTTTTCTTGAAGCTGATGTTACTCAGTTCATTAGGAATTGTACATACATAGTAATGACTAGAAATTGTCAATTAGAAAGTAAACTTTTTACAACAGATCTTGATGAATTTTACATTTTTTACTCTATGATACTGTACCTGGTTTAGCATCAATCTAGTGCACACAGACTTCCTTTTCAGAAATGCATCTTTATATATAAATGCGTGTACTCATAGAACATAGCATTGCAAAGCACTTTAAAGACGCATGCTGTCCGCAAAGGAGTTCTTAATGTTTGCTTGGAAGAGTTCTAGGCTGTTACCTCTCCCCAGTGGTTTCAACAGAATTTGAGCAGAGAAGTTAGCAAGTTAGCTACGTCCTAAATCCTAACCCACCAATTCTATGTGATTGGTTTCTGCACTTCACCTGATCTCCGTTCCCATCCTTTTCCAAAACTCATTCCTCTAATCACCACAATATGGACATAATTTGGAGCTTCCAGACTAGGAAATAAATGTTAGAGGACATAGGACATGGAGTAATTATGTTACTTTTAAAAATACAATTGCACAAAGTTGTTTTGCTGAAGGCACAGCAAGATCAAGTATGAGCATTAGATCTAGCTCCTCTCTTACTCGTTTTAAAACATGCTGTGTCCAGAAGTGGTATCAAGGCAATAGTTAAGCTTTGACCACCTTTTTTATTATAAAAACCTAAAGGCTGGAATTGCCACATTTTCATCCAAGCCATTCTATAGTGCTCATCGATGTACCAAGGACTATTACAAGTACACTAACAACTTTTCCTCTCGCAGAACGAGAAGACCACTTTGTATTATCCTCATTTGGTAGCTGTGGTAGCAAGGAACAGAGATCAAAGTCACAAGTATCCACAGATTAGCAGTATCAGATTTGAGGCAACTAGTTATCAGGCTTTTCAAGTAACTTAATGGTAGACAGTGATTGATGTTTGGAGAACAGCCCCACTTGCAGAGCTGTAGTGCCCAGAACTTCTGAAAAAACAAACTCCCCAAAACACAACTGGAAATCACTCACTTGAGAAGCAGCAGATCACTTGCTTGCAAAGGCAGGCAAGAAGCCATGCAGGAAGAGCCCATCCAGCACATGGACTGATGGTATGTTACCGTGGAAAAAACAGTAGTGACTCATATCATTGAAGACTACTAAGCCAACGTAAGGCTGCAAAGGCAATGTCTGTTCTGACAGTTCCATGCTTGACTTGGCAACTTTGATAAGGTTATTTCAGCTAGGTTTTTTTCCTGCAGTGTCTCACAAGTATGGAGTTGTAGTTAATTATTTTACTCCCTACTTGTCATTCAACTTTTAAGCACTTTGGATAGGATCCTCTCAACTAACAGTATTCAGTATAGTTATCTACATTACTTACCTAGTCACCCGCACTGTCAGCAAGCTGCCTTTTCTGGCACTAGGCAGTGGTCTCGCTCTTTACTCCAATCAAATCACAGAATCATTAAGGTTGGAAAA